>NC_092768.1:73869409-74164409 GCF_047496795.1 Chiloscyllium punctatum
TTGGAAATGATTTTGAGGAAAAGCCTGAATTCAGACACAGTGTTACTGGCCCTCACCATGACCTCCAAAACACTGGCCATCTCCAAAATCTGTCCTGAGTGCTTCCAAACTGGAGCTGGGCAGTTACTCACACAATCCCTCACAATAGACTGGTTCGAGACATACCTGAACAACGGGGAGTGGTGTGTGGGGCAGACTGGTCAATGGACTAGCACATGGCGCTGGTCCAGACGCAGTTCAATATTTATAACAATGACCTGTAAACAGCCATGTCTTGCAAGTATATTTTTTCTGGTGTGTCCCTAAACTCTGTAACTCTGAACCTTGGACCCGAGCCTGAATGACGGTGTTATAAAGGTGATGGTCTCCCGCATAACATGGCAGCTTGCACTGGATTAAGTTTATGATTGATTCAATGTATGTTAGCCCCACAATGTTAATATCCAAACAGAATTGTGCAGCTCCATTGATGGCCAGCATCATCCCAGCCCAACTTCCTTGTGTGTGACTTGAGCTGAAAATCTCTGTGTAAATGTTTACAGCATTGTTCTAACCATTAACAGCAAAGTCTCTTTACTGAAGTTCCGACATTCTTTCATATTACCAACTTTTAGATTGTCCAATATGCACAAAATCTACCCATTTATTCTGTTCACTTTTAAAATAACAATATGATGAAAACAGTGCCCAACTCACAGTAAGGAACATTGAAATGATGAATATCATTCCCACACCCAAGACCACATTATTATTAAGTGCAAGAATTTTGAAAATATGCAATTATTTTTCTTTGCATTAATGTTGTGAACTAATAGTCGACTCTCCTGCTCCTCAGATGCTGCCTGAACGGCTGTGCTTTTTGAGGAGCACATTTTTTTACTCTGATCTTCAGCATCTGCAGTGCTCACTTTCTCCCTGGTAATATTCAATCATAATCATTTTTGTAGTAACAATTCCACTGTATGTTTAAGCATGTTAGTCAGATATGAATACATTTTGAATTGCTTATGTCGATCTCAGAGCTCAGTGATGTTGGGTGTGAATGTCAATGTCTGTGTGATGCTCGGTATGTAGGCCATGCCTCTGAGAGACTGACAGATTAACTCTTTAGCTGATCACAACAAGCAAGTTATGGACTGAACCCAACCAGCCTGCGCTCACAAAACCCAAAGCACAGTGTCCAGCATTGGGCATGTTTGGACAATATTTTTCATTTTAATTTATTCAGAGAATAAAATTGGGCCAGTATTTATTGTCCATCCCTTGTTGCCCTTAAGAAGGTGGAGGTGAACTGCCACACTGACCCACTGGAGTCCATGTGTTGTAGTTAGACTTCCAATACCATTCGGGAGGGACCTTGAAACAGTGACACTGAAGGAACAGCAATATACTTCCCAATCATAATGGTGGATGGCTTGGAACTGAACGCGAACATGGTGGGGGTCCCATGTATCAGCTCCCCTTATCCTTCTTGATGGTTGGGCTTCAGAAATACGTTGTAAGGAGCCTTGGTAAATTTCTGCAGAGCACCGTGTAGATGGCAGGTGTTGCTACTACTGAGTATCAGTGGATGAAGGATGAAGCTGCACTCACCCAAGGAAATGGGGGATATTTCATAACACCCATATTCAACATGTGTCTTATCGATGGGGGACAGGCTTTCGGAGATCATGAAGTGAGTTATTTCTGCAGGATTCCTTGCCCCTGACATATTCTTGTGGCCAATTAATTTGCATACGTCAAAGTGTGGGCCTGGTAAAGCATAACAGGTCAGGCCACATCTGAGGTACAGGAGAGTCGATGTGTTTTCTTGTTGTACACCATTAAACCGAGGCTTCAATGTGCCCAAGGGATGAGTGGCCCTGGCAGAGACTAAACTGAGTTTCAGTGAGCAGGTTGGTGTTGAGGAAGTGCTACTTGATCCACTGTAGATTCCAATAACATTGCAACACTTTATTAGTGATATGGATTAGAGCAATGGGGCAGTCATTGATTGTCTGATGTTTTGTCTGTGTGTGTACAGGACCTGCCTGGATAGTGTCCCACATTGTCAGGTAGATCCCAGTGCAATATCCCTGCAGGAACAGCTTGAATGGAATGTTCTCAGGGACCACAGCTTTTGCATTATCCCATGCCTCCAGCCACTTGGAGATAACAAACAAAAATGTATTGAATTAGCTGACGACTGCCATCTGGAGGAGACTAAAATAGATCATCCCATCGATACTTCCGTCTGAACATTGTTGTGAATGTTTCAGCCTTACCTTTTCTATTGTTGTGCTGGCCTCTTCCATCACTGAGGAAGATGATATTTGTGGATCCTCTTCTTCCAGTGAGTTGTTTGATTGACCACACAATTCACCCTGATTTCATGTGACAGGATTGCAGAGATTAGATCGGATTTGTTGGTTAGATCTGTCTGTCACTGGCTGTTTATGCTATTTGGTCAGTAAGTGGTCTTGATTGGTGAAGTCACCTCATTGTGAGGTGTAGCTGGTGCTGCTCTTGGCAGACCCTCCTGTATTCTCCATTGAACAAGGGTTTATTCCCTGGCCTGATGGGCAGGGTAAAGTGGAGCATATGCCAGGTAGTGACAGTGGAAATTGTTCTGGAATACAATTCTGCTGCTGTTGGTAATGACTCGAATCACCTCACATAGGCCAGTGCTGCATTCGAGACCTATTCGAAATCTGTCCCGTTTAGCATGGTGATAGTTAGTATCTCTAGTATCTCTCACATGTGCGTACATGTATATGTGACCTTGTCTCCGGAATACTGTGTGTGGTAGTCACTGTTCCCAGTATGGGTCATCATCAATGTGTCTACAGCAGTAGGTTGGTGAAGATGAGGTCAAGTGTGTTTCTCTCTCTCCGTCGTTCCCGCCTGCCCCGGTGCAGACTCAGTCTCGAAGCTGTGTCCTTTTGGACACGACCATCTCGATCAGCAGTGCTGCTGCTGATCCCCTCTTGGTGGGGTTTGAAATGGCCCACCCAGTATACATTCTTCAACTCTGTCACCCTCTCAGTGCGTCCTCCGCATGTTGTTCAATGTGGAGGGACACTGATCCATCAGCTGAGGGAGGGGGGTCAGAAGGAGGTTTCTGTGTCAGTGTTTGATCTGACACCGTGAGGCTGAGGGAGGGGGGTCAGCAGGAGGTTTCTGTGTCAGTGTTTGATCTGACCCCGTGAGGGAGGGGGGGGGGGGTCAGCAGGAGGTTTCTGTGTCAGTGCTTGATCAGACATCGTGAGGCTGAGGGAGGGGGGTGAGCAGGATGTTTCTGTGTCAGTGTTTGATCTGATACTGTGAGGGAGGGGGGGGGGTCAGCAGGAGGTTTCTGTGTCAGTGTTTGATCTGACCCCGTGAGGCTGAGGGAGGGGGGGGGGTCAGCAGGAGGTTTCTGTGTCAGTGTTTGATCTGACCCCGTGAGGGAGGGGGGGGGGGGTCAGCAGGAGGTTTCTGTGTCAGTGTTTGATCTGATACTGTGAGGGAGGGGCGGGGGGTCAGCAGGAGGTTTCTGTGTCAGTGTTTGATCTGACACCGTGAGGCTGAGGGAGGGGGGGGGTCAGCAGGAGGTTTCTGTGTCAGTGTTTGATCTGACACCGTGAGGCTGAGGGAGGGGGGTCAGCAGGAGGTTTCTGTGTCAGTGTTTGATCTGACCCCGTGAGGGAGGGAGGGTGGTCAGCAGGAGGTTTCTGTGTCAGTGTTTGATCTGATACTGTGAGGGAGGGGGGGGGGGTGGTCAGCAGGAGGTTTCTGTGTCAGTGTTTGATCTGACACCGTGAGGCTGAGGGAGGGGGGGGTCAGCAGGAGGTTTCTGTGTCAGTGTTTGATCTGACCCCGTGAGGCTGAGGGAGGGGGGGGGGTCAGCAGGAGGTTTCTGTGTCAGTGTTTGATCTGACCCCGTGAGGGAGGGGGGGGGGTCAGCAGGAGGTTTCTGTGTCAGTGTTTGATCAGACACCGTGAGGGAGGGGGGTCAGCAGGAGGTTTCTGTGTCAGTGTTTGATCTGACACCGTGAGGGAGGGGGGTCAGCAGGAGGTTTCTGTGTCAGTGTTTGATCTGACACCGTGAGGGGGGGGGGTCAGCAGGAGGTTTCTGTGTCAGTGTTTGATCTGACCCCGTGAGGGAGGGGGGGGGGGTCAGCAGGAGGTTTCTGTGTCAGTGTTTGATCAGACACCGTGAGGGAGGGGGGTCAGCAGGAGGTTTCTGTGTCAGTGTTTGATCAGACACCGTGAGGGAGGGGGGTCAGCAGGAGGTTTCTGTGTCAGTGTTTGATCTGACACCGTGAGGGAGGGGGGTCAGCAGGAGGTTTCTGTGTCAGTGTTTGATCTGACCCCGTGAGGCTGAGGGAGGGGGGGGTCAGCAGGAGGTTTCTGTGTCAGTGTTTGATCTGACACCGTGAGGCTGAGGGAGGGGAGTCAGCAGGAGGTTTCTGTGTCAGTGTTTGATCAGACACCGTGAGGCTGAGGGAGGGGGGGGTCAGCAGGAGGTTTCTGTGTCAGTGTTTGATCTGACCCCGTGAGGCTGAGGGGGGGGGTCAGCAGGAGGTTTCTGTGTCAGTGTTTGATCTGACACCGTGAGGCTGAGGGAGGGGGGTCAGCAGGAGGTTTCTGTGTCAGTGTTTGATCTGACACCGTGAGGCTGAGGGAGGGGGGGGTCAGCAGGAGGTTTCTGTGTCAGTGTTTGATCTGACACCGTGAGGCTGAGGGAGGGGGGTCAGCAGGAGGTTTCTGTGTCAGTGTTTGATCTGACCCCGTGAGGGAGGGGGGGGGGGGTCAGCAGGAGGTTTCTGTGTCAGTGTTTGATCTGACACCGTGAGGCTGAGGTGGGGGGTCAGCAGGAGGTTTCTGTGTCAGTGTTTGATCTGACCCCGTGAGGGAGGGGGGGGTCAGCAGGAGGTTTCTGTGTCAGTGTTTGATCTGACCCCGTGAGGGAGGGGGGGGGGGTCAGCAGGAGGTTTCTGTGTCAGTGTTTGATCTGACACCGTGAGGGAGGGGGGGGGGGTCAGCAGGAGGTTTCTGTGTCAGTGTTTGATCTGACACCGTGAGGCTGAGGGAGGGGGGTCAGCAGGAGGTTTCTGTGTCAGTGTTTGATCTGACCCCGTGAGGGAGGGGGGGGGGGGTCAGCAGGAGGTTTCCGTGTCAGTGTTTGATCTGACCCCGTGAGGCTGAGGGAGGGGGGTCAGCAGGAGGTTTCTGTGTCAGTGTTTGATCTGACACCGTGAGGCTGAGGGAGGGGTCAGCAGGAGGTTTCTGTGTCAGTGTTTGATCTGACACCGTGAGGCTGAGGGAGGGGGGTCAGCAGGAGGTTTCTGTGTCAGTGTTTGATCTGACACCGTGAGGCTGAGGGAGGGGGGGGGGGGTCAGCAGGAGGTTTCTGTGTCAGTGTTTGATCTGACACCGTGAGGGAGGGGGGGGGGGTCAGCAGGAGGTTTCTGTGTCAGTGTTTGATCTGACACCGTGAGGCTGAGGGAGGGGGGGGGGGTCAGCAGGAGGTTTCTGTGTCAGTGTTTGATCTGACACCGTGAGGGAGGGGGGGGGTCAGCAGGAGGTTTCTGTGTCAGTGTTTGATCTGACACCGTGAGGCTGAGGGAGGGGGGGGTCAGCAGGAGGTTTCTGTGTCAGTGTTTGATCTGACACCGTGAGGCTGAGGGAGGGGGGGGGGGGTCAGCAGGAGGTTTCTGTGTCAGTGTTTGATCTGACACCGTGAGGGAGGGGGGGCGGTCAGCAGGAGGTTTCTGTGTCAGTGTTTGATCTGACACCGTGAGGCTGAGGGAGGGGGGGGGTTCAGCAGGAGGTTTCTGTGTCAGTGTTTGATCTGACACCGTGAGGCTGAGGGGGGGTCAGCAGGAGGTTTCTGTGTCAGTGTTTGATCAGACACCGTGAGGGAGGGGGGGGGGGTCAGCAGGAGGTTTCTGTGTCAGTGTTTGATCTGACCCCGTGAGGGAGGGAGGGGGGGGGGGGTCAGCAGGAGGTTTCTGTGTCAGTGTTTGATCTGACCCCGTGAGGGAGGGGGGGGGTCAGCAGGAGGTTTCTGTGTCAGTGTTTGATCTGACACCGTGAGGCTGAGGGAGGGGGGGGTCAGCAGGAGGTTTCTGTGTCAGTGTTTGATCTGACACCGTGAGGCTGAGGGGGGGGGGTCAGCAGGAGGTTTCTGTGTCAGTGTTTGATCTGACCCCGTGAGGCTGAGGGAGGGGGGGGTCAGCAGGAGGTTTCTGTGTCAGTGTTTGATCTGACTCCGTGAGGCTGAGGGAGGGGGGGGTCAGCAGGAGGTTTCTGTGTCAGTGTTTGATCTGACACCGTGAGGCTGAGGGAGGGGGGGGGGGGTCAGCAGGAGGTTTCTGTGTCAGTGTTTGATCTGACACCGTGAGGGAGGGGGGAGGGGGGTCAGCAGGAGGTTTCTGTGTCAGTGTTTGATCTGACCCCGTGAGGCTGAGGGAGGAGGGGGGGGGGTCAGCAGGAGGTTTCTGTGTCAGTGTTTGATCTGACACCGTGAGGCTGAGGGAGGGGGGCGGTCAGCAGGAGGTTTCTGTGCCAGTGTTTGATCTGACCCCGTGAGGGAGGGGGGGGGGTCAGCAGGAGGTTTCTGTGTCAGTGTTTGATCTGACCGGGTGAGGCTGAGGGAGGGGAGTCAGCAGGAGGTTTCTGTGTCAGTGTTTGATCTGACCCCGTGAGGGAGGGGGGGGGGGTCAGCAGGAGGTTTCTGTGTCAGTGTTTGATCTGACCCCGTGAGGGAGGGGGGGGTCAGCAGGAGGTTTCTGTGTCAGTGTTTGATCTGACCCCGTGAGGCTGAGGGAGGGGGGACAGCAGGAGGTTTCTGTGTCAGTGTTTGATCTGACCCCGTGAGGCTGAGGGAGGGGGGGGGGTCAGCAGGAGGTTTCTGTGTCAGTGTTTGATCTGACCCCGTGAGGCTGAGGGAGGGGGGGGTCAGCAGGAGGTTTCTGTGTCAGTGTTTGATCTGACACCGTGAGGCTGAGGGGGTGGGGGGGGTCAGCAGGAGGTTTCTGTGTCAGTGTTTGATCTGACACCGTGAGGCTGAGGGAGGGGGGTCAGCAGGAGGTTTCTGTGTCAGTGTTTGATCTGACACCGTGAGGCTGAGGGAGGGGGGTCAGCAGGAGGTTTCTGTGTCAGTGTTTGATCTGACACCGTGAGGGAGGGGGGGGGGTCAGCAGGAGGTTTCTGTGTCAGTGTTTGATCTGACATCGTGAGGGTGAGGGAGGGGGGTCAGCAGGAGGTTTCTGTGTCAGTGTTTGATCTGACACCGTGAGGCTGAGGGAGGGGGGAGGGTCAGCAGGAGGTTTCTGTGTCAATGTTTGATCTGACACCGTGAGGCTGAGGGAGGGGGGGGTCAGCAGGAGGTTTCTGTGTCAGTGTTTGATCTGACACCGTCTGGTTTTGTTGTGTCACATTGTTGTTTGAGCAGTCTGTAGGACACCTCTCCCAAATCTAGCCCTTTCCCCCAGATATTAGGAAGGAGGGGTTTTCAGGGTCTGCAGGGCTTTTTATTTGTGTCGCTGTCAACCGAAGGGCCTGTCCTGTGCTGTATGACACTGACTCTATTTCTCTCCTGATTGGACAATCCAAGGTCTCACTCCTTCTGTTCCTCCCAGTGCCTTCTCTGTTCCAAAGATTTCTATAATATTTTCTCAATTAAGACATTGCTCAATTCCATTTTTAAACTATCTACTTGGATATCTGTATCTTTCTTTGTCATCTTCTCCAGCCGCTACATCCATCTGTGTCTCAGTATCCCTCCATACCTCCACAATTTTTGTCTCATACTCCAGACCCATCTATGACTGCAAATTCTGCCAGTCCCTGCATTCTTCCCTATCTCTATACCTTCCAGCTGCTACACTTCTCCCTATATCCTGTGATTGAACTTAAAAATATCTCACTAACCTGTTCTAGCATGCACAGGCCACTCTATCTCTTGGCCATCTCCAGCCTCGCTTTCCTTTTCCTGTAACATCTCCAGCCTCGCTTTCCTTTTCCTGTAACATCCTGTAAGCCTTGCTTTCCTCTCTCCGTAACATCTCCACCCTTGTTTTCCTATCTCGGTAACATCTTCAGCTTTGCTTCCCTATCTCTAACATCTTCAGCCTTGCATTCCTAGACACCTCAGTGAATTGGTTATATATCTGCTCCTGTATTTTCATCTTTCTGGGGCTATATAAAATATCCCCAGCAGTATGTTCTGTCAACATTTTGATCCTAATCTTGGCCGATTAACCCTCATTTGAAGACTCTTCCAAGATATTGTCCTTCCTTGCTGCTGTAACTGACTCCTTAATTAATAATCCTACACCATCTCCTCTTCAACACCCTCTCCTCTCCTGCCCATATTTTACAGTATAACAGAATATTGAGTTCTTGACCCTGACCTCCGTCAAACACGTCTCTGTGATGGCAAAAATGTCACACCTCCAAATCTCAACTCATTCCTTTACCACATCAGTCTGTCTGGTAATACTCCCAGCATTAACATAAGCTGGAACATAACACTTGGAATACTCTGTACCTTGGAGTTCTTCAGTCATTCACTATTTCGGATAAGGCTGCTCAAACCATGAACCAAAATTTTAACTCTGGCACTGAATGTTGAATTGTAATATCTTTTTTTAAAAAAAAACTTATTCATTAAGTGCAACTCTCCAGAACTGAGCAGTCAGCTCCACACACAATGAGTTTTTGATGGTTAATTCCCCACTCAGTGTACAGAGGGGACAGCTGCAGTAATGTAGAAAGTGAGGACTGCAGTTGATAGAGATCAGAGTCGAAATGTGTAGAGCTGGAAAAGCACAGCAGGTCAGGCGGCATCCGAGGAGCAAGCGTGTTGATGTTTTAGGCATAAGCCATTCATCAGGAAGGCGTTGGTGCATTCCTTCTTTTTTCATTCTGTGATTCACAGGACGTTGGGATCCGTACTTACTCAGGCAGGCGGCACTGTATATAGCGTTGAAATGGAAAGCAGTGAATCAGTTGGTTGGACATGGAATAGAAATGTTGAAGGGAAGTACAGACTGATTGAAGTACAAACATAAGGATAGGTAAATAACCTGGGTCAGATAGAGTACACCTGAGGTTATTCCAGGAAGTGATGGGAGAGATTGGTGTGCCTTTGGCGATAACCTTTGCATCCTCATTGTCCACTGGAGTATTGTCAGATGATTGAAGGATGGCAAATGTTATTCCCTTGTTCAGGAAAGGGAATAGGGATAACCATGGGATTGACAGAACAGTCAGTCTTATATCGGTGGTGGGCAAAGTATTAGAGATGATTCTGAGAGGCAGGATTTACAATTACTTAGAAAATAATAGTTTGATTAGAGGTAGTCAGCATGGCTTTGTCAGCAGCAGGTCATCCCTCAGAAACCTTATTGAGTTTTTTGAAGATGTGAAAAAACACGTTGATGATGGTCGACCAGTAGATGTGGTGAACAAAAATGTTAGCAAGGCATTTGATAAGGTTCACCATTGTAGGCGCATTCAAAAGGTAAGGAGGCATGGGACACAGGGAAGTTTGACTGTCTAGATATAGAGTTGGCAGGCCCATAGAAAACAGAGAGTGGTAGCAGATGGAAAGTATTCAGCCTGGAGCTCAGTGACCAGTGGTGTTCCATACGGATTGGCTCTGTGACCTGTGCGATTTGTGAATTTTATAGATGACTTTCATGAGGTAGTGGAATGGTGGGTTAATAAGTTTGCCGATGACATGAAGGTTGGTGGAGTTGTGGATAGTATGGAGGGTTGGTATAGATTACAAGAGGACATTGACAGGATGCAGAGCTGGGCTGATAAGTGGCAGATACAGTTCGACCTTAAAAATTGTGAAGCGATTTATTTTGGAAGGTTGTATTTGCATACACAATACAGGGTTCAAGGCCGAATTCATGGCAGTGTGGAGTGACAGAGGGATAGTGGGCTCCATGTCCATAGATCCCACAAAGTTGCCACCGATGTTTGCAGGGTTGTTAAGAAGGCATATAGTGTGTTGGCGTTCATTAACATGAGTATTGAGTTTAAGAGCAGTGAGGTTAATGCTTAAATCTATAAAGCTGTGGTCCAACCACACTTAAAATACTGTGTTCAGTTCTGGTTGCTTCATAGAACATAGAACAGTACAGCACAGAACAGGCCCTTCAGCCCACGATGTTGTGCCGACCATTGATCCTCATCTATGCACCCTCAAATTTCTCTGACCATATCCATGTCCAGCAGTCTCTTAAATGTACCCAATGATCTTGCTTCCACAACTGCTGCTGCCAACGCATTCCATGCTCTCACAACTCTGTGTAAAGAACCCGCCTCTGACATCCCCTCTATACTTTCCTCCAACCAGCTTAAAATTATGACACCTCGTGTTAGCCATTTCTGCCCTGGGAAATAGTCTCTGGCTATCGACTATATCTATGCCTCTCATTATCTTGTATACCTCAATTAGGTCCCCTCTTCTCCTTCTCCAATGAAAAAAGTCCGAGCTCAGTCAACCTCTCTTCATAAGATAAGTCCTCCATTCCAGGAAGCATCCTGGTAAATCTCCTCTGAACCATCTCCAAAGCATCCACATCTTTCCTATATTACAGCGACCAGAACTGGACGCTGTATACCAAGCGCAGTCTCACCTAAGTTTTATAAAGCTACAACAAAATCTCACGGCTCTTAAACTCAATCGCCCTGTTAATGAAAGCCAAAACACCATATGCTTTCTTTACAACCCTGTCCACTTGGATAGCCATTTTAAGGGATCTATGTACCTGCACACCAAGATCCCTCTGTTCCCTCACACGGCCAAGATTCCTATCTTTAATCCTGTACTCAGCTTTCATATTTGACCTTCCAAAATGCATCGCCTTGCATTTATCCAGGTTGAACTCCATCTGCCACCTCTCAGCCCATCTCTGCATCCTGTCAATGTCGAGCTGCAGCCTACAACAGCCCTCTATACGGTAAATGACACCTCCCATCTTTGTATCGTCTGCAAACCTGCTGACCGATCCATCAATCCTCTCATCCAAATCATTAATAAAAATTACAAACAGTAGAAGTCAAAGGACAGAGCCCTGTGGAACACCACTCACCACTGATGTCCAGGCAGAATATGTTACTCCTACGACCACTCGCTGTCTTCTGTTGGCAAGCCAGTTCTGTATCCAGACAGCTACGTTCCCCTGTATCCCATTCCTCCTGACCTTCTGAATGAGCCTACCATGGGGAACCTTATCAAATGCCTGGCTGAAGTCCATATACACCACATCCACAGCTCGACCCTCATCAACGTTTCTAGTTACATCCTCAAAGAACTTGATAAGGTTTTTGAGGCATGACCTACCCCTTTCAAAGCCGTGTTGACTGCATTTAATCAAGCCATGCTCTTCCAGCTGGTCATAAATCCTATCCCTCAGAATCCTTTCCAACACCTTGCAGACGACAGACGTGAGACTTACTGGTCTGTAATTGCCGGGAATTTCCCTATTTCCTTTCGTGAAGAGAGGAATTACATTTGCCTCTCTCCAGTCCTCAGGTATGACTCCAGTGGAGAGCAAGAATGCAAAGATCTTCGCAAGTGGTGAAACAATCACATTTCTCGCTTCGCAAAGAAGCCGAGGGCAAATCTGGTCTGGGCCTGGCGACTTGTCAATCTTAATGTTTGACAAAAGTTTCAGCACATCAGCTTCCTCTATCTCTATCCATTACAGCATGCATACCTGCTCTTCAAATGTTTCATTCATTACAAAGTTTGTTTCTTTCATAAAGACAGAAGCAAAAAATTCATTTAGGGCTTCCCCTACCTCCTCAGACTTTACAGACATGTTCCCGATGCTAACCCTGATCGGCCCTAGTCTTTCTTTGACCATTCTCTTATTCCCCACATAAGTGTAAAATACCTTTGTGTTCTCCCTCATCCGTTCTGCCAAGCCTTTCTCGTGCCCACTCCTGGCTCTCCCCAGACCATTTTTGCGCTCCTTCATCGCCTGCCTGTAATCCTCTAGAGCTGAGCTTGACCCTAGCTTCCTCCACCTTATGTAAGTTACCTTCTTCCTTGTGACGAGAAGCTCCATTGGTCTCATCATCCAAGGTTCCTTTTTCTTACCCCGTCTTGCCTGTCTCAGAGGAACATGTTTATTCATCACTTGCAACAACTGTTCCTTAGACAGTCTCCACATGTCTATAGTGCCTTTACCATGGAACAATTACTCCCAGTCCATGTTTCCTAACTCATGTGTAATCGCATCATAGTTTCCTCTTCCCCAATTAAATATCCTCCTATTTTGCCTAATCTTCTCCTTCTCCATAGCTATGTAGAATGTGAGGCAGTTGTGCTCACTGTCACCAAAATGCTCTCCCACCGCACGATCTGATACCTGCCCCAGCTCGTTTCTGAGCACCAAGCCTAGAATGGCCTCTCCCCTCGTCGGCCTGTCAACGTACTGAGTTAGGAAACCCTCCTGAACATACCTTACAAAAACAGCTCCATTCAAATCTTCTGCTCGAACGAGGTACCAATCAACATTGGGAAAGTTAAAGTCATCCATTACTACAACCCTACTACATCCACACTTTTCCAAAATCTGCCGAGCTATGCTTTCTTCAATCTCCCTGTTGCTATTGCGGAGCCTGTAGTAAACCCTTAACGAGGTGACTGCTCCCTTGCTGTTCCTAATTTCCACCCATACTGTCCAATAGGCAGATCTTCCTCGACAACGGTAACTTCTGTAGCAGTGATACGCTCTCCGATTAGAAGTGCTACACCCCCTCTTCTTTTCCCCCTCCCTATTCTTTTTAAATGCCTTGCTGATATATGTACTCACTGCTTTCCATCCCGGCTGCCCCGCTGGTCCTCGTCACTTCATCCGCTGCACCCAATCCTTCTGTGAAAGAGAAAACAACGCTGCCCGCGATCGGTAAGTAATTTTAAAAAAACTGCCTTACCTTACTTGCAGTCTTTCGGGTTCGTCTTTCCTCCGCTGCTGCTCGCACTAACATGTGGAAGCCTCAGAGAGTGTGCAGAGCATATCTACCAGGATGCTGCCAGGAGTGGAGGACATGTCTTAGGAAGAAAGGTTGAGAGAGCTAGGGCTTTTCTCACTGGAGCGAAGAAGGATGAGAGGTGACTTGACAGAGATGTACAAGATGTTGAGAGACATAGAGTGGATAGCCAGAGCCTTTTCCCAGGGTAGAATTGGCTATCAACAAGGGTCATAACTTTAAAGTGATTGGAGGAAGGTTTAGAGGAGATGCCAAAGGTAGGTTCTTTATTCCGAGAGTGGTGGGTGGGCGGAATGCACCGCCAGCGGTGGTAGTAGAGTCAGATACATTAGAGATAGTTAAGAAGACTCTTGGATAGGAACATGGAAGTTAGTACATTGAAGGGCATGTAGGTTAGTCTGATCTAAGATTAGGATAAAAGGCCAGCAAAACATTGAGGGCTGAAGGGCTCTTACTGTGCTGTATTGTTCTGTGTTCCAAGTTTCACTCAGTTTGTGGATTCTCATTAATTTTTGATTGAGTGAGTGAGGCGTGCGAGGGAGGGAGCTGTGTGAAGTCAGGAAGCTGCGGTAGAGCGTTAGACCAAGACCTCCAGTTTTGATGTGCATTGTTACATTCACCTAAGTGCCAGCACAATATGTGTGGTTACCTAGACAAGACAAAATCCATCAAGTTCCATTATTAAAATTATTCTTGGCTTGCCGTTTGCTGCTGGTTTCTTCAGAAGCATTCTGTTGGTTGTCCTATCAATTAGTATCAGACCATCCACAAACATGTACAATTTTATTTTTATACTGGTGAATATGAAGGTACATTTATTGGATATAGTTTCAGAGGGTTCACTGTGAGACACAAGATGCTGCAATAGACTGTCAATTGTTTACACCCAGTGACTGGTCCAGGAGGCAGATGTATGGACTCTGGGGGACATGCCAGATGTCATCACCATAAGTAACTTGTGCGTTGTGATTCTGACACTCCATGTCCATACATCTGCTCCATGGGCCAGGCTCTGACTGAAGATGAATTTGTTACAGCTGATTCCTGGTCAGCCATTGGTATCTAATTTAGACAGCATTGATACCTGCACTGAGAGCAGTGATAGCCTGTTGGTTTCTTTACTCCTGCTCAAGGCGGATCTTAAATGATTCTCTGTCAGAGAATGTTTGAATGACTGCCCTGACCCAGGATGGAAACTCTCTGGGCAGATTCAGGAGCAGGCCGGTGTCTCACTCAGTGCCACAGGCAGCTGTGAGGTTCAGTAGCACTGTACGCGAATTCAGCCTTTTGACATCCACTTTTAATGTCGATCATGATGCAAAGTGATGGGTTTACTGACCTGATCAATGATCAAGAGTTTGCCATGGGGACAATATTAGAAATTCGCCAGTCCTCCGGGACCTCACCCATGTTCAATCATCCTGCAAAGATAAATGTTAAAGCCCCAGTTATTTCCACACTCACATCCCTCAGTAACCTGTGATTGATCCCATCCAGACTTGGGGGCTTGTCTACCTTAATACCTTTCAGAGTATCCAAAACTTCCTTCCTTTTTATGTCGACTTGACCCAGAGTACTCAGAGATCTATCCCTAACCTCAACATCCGTCATGTCCCTCTCCTTGGTGAATACAGATGCAAAGTACTTCCTAAGAATCTCACCCATTGTCTCTGACTCCATGCATAACTTTCTTCCTTTGTCCTTGTGTGGGCCAAACATTTCACTAGTTACCCTCTTGCTCCTTATATATGGAAATAAGTCTTCGGGATTTTCCTCAACCCTGTTTACTAAAGCTATCTCATGACCACTTTTAGCCCATTTGAATCCTCGATATTTACTGGGAAATGTGGCTAGTGAAAAGAAAATAAATATTTGTTCATGCGAGTGGGAACTCAGATCTTTTCAAAGTGTTTTGTGCGAAAAATAATTTGAAATTCGTCTCAGTGCAAATAAATGCAAGAGAAGAAACCTCTTGGGAAGAGTAATTTTCAGCCACTATTCCCCCCAAAGTACTTTTGAGGTAGAAAAGAATGAGGGTGTGTAACAAGGGCACAACAGTAACTATGGGTGGTTTGAACATGCAGATTGGCTCAATTAATCAACTTGACAGTGATATCTTTGAATAAAGATTCAGAGAATGTATGAGAGATTATTTCTGAGAGCAGGCCATCATGGAAACAACCGGAGAATGGGGCTCAGTGGTTAGCACAGCAACAGGCACCCAGGTTCGATTCCAGCCTCGGGGGACTGTCTGCGTGTAGTTTGCACATTTTCCCCCTGTCTGCATGGGTTTCCTCCCACAGTCTGAAGATGTGCAGGCCAGGTGAATTGGCCATGCTAGATTGCCCATAGAGTGAGGTATGTAACTCAGAGGGGTCTGGGTGGGTTACTTTTCGGAGGGTTGGTGTGGACTTGTTGGGCCAAAGGGCCTGTTTCCTAAATATGGGGCATCTAATCTAATTTAGAGTTGATAATATGTAACAAGAAAGGATTGGTGGATGAGCTTTGCCTTGGAAGGAATACCCACAACATGCTGGAGTTTCACATTCAGATTGAAAGAGTGAAGACTGAGTCATACATGTGAGTTTTAGTGTTAGGCAATGATAATTATACAGACTGAAGGAGGGATTTGGCTGTGGTGGTCTGGGGGATGAAAAGAACAGTGAAAGGCAGGACAGCTGAAGAAATTTGGCAAACAGTTAGGAAGATACTAAAGACCAAAGAGGAATTGTATTATGGAAAAAAAAATCATCCATATCTTGATGAGGAAGTCAAGGATAATATGAAGACAACTACCAGCGCATTTCATACTTCACACGTTAGTCACACTGTGGAGGATTGGGCAAGTTAGTGGCCTCGTGGTGTTATAATTGAATTCTTATGTGATAAACCCAGATAATGTTCTGGTGACCTGGGTCCAAATCCTGCCACAGCAAGTGGCGGAGCTTGAATTCAGATCTGGAATTAAGAGACTGATAGTGGTTATGAATCGATTGCCAAGAAAAACATACCTGGTTCACTGATGTCCTTTAGGGAAGGAAACTGCCATCCTTACCGTAGACACACCACTCTCAGACTGAAGACATTTCTCCTTATCTCCGTTCTAAAGATTTTCTCTTGACCCTCAGGCTATATCCTTGAGTGCTTTCTCTCCGAACAGTGGAAGCATCTTCCCAACATCTACTCTGACCAGGCAACCAGTATTCTGTATGCTTCGATTAGAGCCCCCTTCACCCTTATACACTCCAGCGAGTATAGACCCAGACACCTCATATGTTAAGTTTTTTATTCCTAGGACCATTCTTCTGAAGCTCCTCTGGACAGGCTCCGGGGTGCTACATCTTTTATGAGTTATGTGGCCCAAAACTGTACATAATACACCAAATGTGGTCTGACCAGAGTCTTATATAGCCGCGGAAATCCATCCATTCAACTAGATTAGATTAGATTAGATTACTTACAGTGTGGAAACAGGCCCTTCGGCCCAACAAGTCCACACCGATCTGCTGAAGCGCAACCCACCCATACCCCTACATCTACCCCTTACCTAACACTACGGGCAATTTAGCATGGCCAATTCACCTGACCTGCACATCTTTGGACTGTGGGAGGAAACCGGAGCACCCGGAGGAAACCCACGCAGACACGGGGAGAATGTGCAAACTCCACACAGTCAGTCGCCTGAGGCAGGAATTGAACCCAGGTCTCTGACACTGTGAGGCAGCAGTGCTAACCACTGTCATCTCAAAAGAAATGTCATCACTGTATTTGCCTTTCTGACCAGATTGACCACCTGAAATAATAATCTTACAATGGACAATAATAAATTTACTTTGGAGTTACAAAAATGAACAATGATTAAAGTATGCTGGGAAGTAGAACCCATCCTTGACCAAATTCTTCCACATGCTGCAGAATCCAGACAGGCTGCAGCTACCCAGAGATGGTTTGCAAATAAACCTGACAGCTCGAGACCCTGTAATACGAACCTGAAGTTGGACCTGAATGGGACAATGGAAATTCGCCCTTTGGGCCATCAATGTGACAACCCCAGGTTGGATCTGATTGATCAGGGGAAATGAACCTGATCATTTCATTGGCAGATCTTCCACACCCTCCAAAAAGGCATGAAGACTTGGAAGGATATGAATCACCATAAAACCCCTCAGAGAGTGGTAACTCGAGAATAACCACTGAAAGAGAAGACACCTACAAGGCAATCAGAAGAAAACGAAGACTTCACCACGTGGAATCCGGTCAACTTCTGGTGGGATGGTATGTGATCATCCAAGCTTAAGTTAACCCATAAGATAGATTGGAGTGTTTTTCATTACGTTATAATACGTTTTATTGTTCTAATTATAATTGCGTTCAATAAACAAATATCATTGTTTATAAGAGTTGACTCAGTTCTTTTGCTGAATGTAAGATTTCAAACACACTGTGTGGCAGATACAGCACCTTCCTAGCTACTGACACAACCTGCACATTTACCTTGAGATAATCCTGATTGGAACTCGCAACACTTTGCACTTCAGACTTCTGAATTTTTTCCCCAGCTATAAAATAGTCCATGCCTCTCTTCTTCCTACTAAAGTGCATAACCTCGCACTTTCCCAAGTTACTCCATCTGCCACGTCTTTGCCCACTCTCCTACCATGTCTAAATCCTTCTGCAGCCTCCCTCCCATCTCAATGATACCTGTCCCTCTATCTACCTTTGCATTATCTAAAAACCTCGCTGGATTGCCCTCTTTTCTTTCATCTCGATTGTTAACGTACAAAGTAAAAAGTTGCAAAACACCAGTTGTCATTGACTTCTATCCTGAGAAGGACCCTTTTATTCCCACTCTCTATCTTCTGCCAGACAGCCAAGCTTCTGTACAGACTAGTACCTTATCTCTGATACCATGGGCCCTTACTCCAGGCCTCCTGTGAAGCACCTTGTTAACGTCCTTCTTGAAGTCCAGACACATAGTATCCATTAGCTCTCCTTGATCTAACCTGCTTGTTACATCCTCCTAGTGTTCTAACAGATTCATTAGCATGAATTCCCCTTGATGAAACCATACTTACTTCGCCCTACTTAATTATTCACAAATCTCATCCTTCACAGTGGATTCCAGGAAGTTACCCACGATCGAGGTTAGGCTGATCAGTTTGTAATTTTCTGCCTTTTGCCTTATTCCCTTTTAAGAAAGGTATCAGGGAGATCCAAGATGATGGCGACCCAGCAGGTCTGAGTCTACAGAGCTCTGCCCAAGACCCAGGCAAAGTGGGGTACCCATTCTCACCTCACCTGTTAAATAGTTTTCGCCCTGCGGCTTTGCCGTTTAGCAGTTTGATGCTTTTTAAAATGTCCAAAGGCAAAGGGTCTCGCAGTTCACAACAGAGAGGGTCCCCTCCCCCCACCCTGTAGCAAGACAGATGTCTGCGGCTGCCCTGGGGGACTCACCTGCAGGGGTGAGCCTGATCTTGGAGCTTGTTAAACTCCGAGAGTAGTTGCTGCGTCCGTTGAAGAGACCCAGTCCAGGCGGGAGTCGATCTCAATCAAGCTTCCTAGTCCTCTGGTTTCCCACTGCTATTTGCCATGTTATCTGCTTTCTCTTATACTTAAGCGAAATATTCTTTATCAAGTCTGCCTCACTGCACAACACTAAATCTAGTATTGCCCGTTCCCTTGTTGCCTGCACGATAAGCTGCTCCAAAAAGCCATCTTGTAGACATTCCACAAATTCCTTTCCTTGCAAATTACTGCCACTAATTTTCCCAGTCCCCCAATCACTGTAACTTTGCCTCTCCTTCATATCTTTTCTATCTCCTGGTCTATTATGCGCCCCAGCTCCTGACTACGATTAAATGGCCTATACATTACTCCAACTATGGTTTTCCACCTTTGCGGTTCCTCAAATCTACCCCCACACATTCCACACCAATTGATCCTACTTTGAGTATTGGGAACTGAGTGATGGGACTGCAAAACACTTCAGCTTTGCATCAAATTTATAGCTTAGACATGGAGTAAAAATATTTCATTGTCAATTACTTTGAAATGTCGCCACAGTGTGTTTCTTTGGCCAAATATTCTGTTTGCATTAGGGAAGAATACAAACTTTTGAAACTGTTAGAGAAGGAAGATATGAAGAGGATATGAGTCTATAAGAAGATTAAGGTGGGCCAAGTGAACAGGCAAATATTGGTGTATGGAACATAGTAGGAAAAATGTGTCTATGCTGAAAGATATTTGCGGGTTGAATGGAAAGTAGGGTATTATTTCAGTGGAGAGATTGGCTTGAGGCACAAAGGAACCGGGCACCTCGATTACAAAATAAAAACTTTCCGTGTATATCAATTTTTTATTGAGGTAAAATAGACATTGAAACATTCTGAAACAGAATACATTAAAAAGTGGGGACAATTTTGTGCAGATTTATAATGTTGTGATGTAACCACAAGAGAGTGATGGCCACAATGATAGGAAATGCAAACCAGAGAAGGTTCACTCAGCTGACTCCTGGGAGGAGTGTTTATTTATGGGGGACATCTTGAACTGACTGGCCCTGGATCTGCTGGAGTTTAGGCGAACAATATGTGATCTTGTTTAACCCCAGAATATTCCAAGTAGTCTTTTCAAGTTGAATTCTGAAACAATGTTTCAGCTTGTGTCAGAGATTGCCATGAGTGGATGGGTTGTAAAGCTGAAGAATATCTCAGTGAAGAAGATGGTGATTTGGTGTAATCATCTCAAAGTATTGTGCCTTTGTGGAACTCCCTTCCGAGAGAGCGATGGAGAATAAGACATTGACTATTCCTTAGGCAAAGGCAGGCAGATTCTTGATGAAGAATGATGCACTAATGTTTTAAGAGCAAAGGAAGAATGTCTGATTGAGACCACAGTCAGATCATCCACGATCTTATCGCATGATGGAGCTGTTTTGATTCCTTACTCATGATGCTAGTTTCTGCATTTCTGTTGTCTTTAAATACTGAAAACTTCTGACACAATTGTTATGAACATGAAAACTCTCCTTTCAGATAATTGAGCACAGTTTTCCAAATGTGACTTTTAAAGAGCACGGGAAAAGCACTCAGGAAAGATTCATGATGTTGTAGAGAGGTCAGGAGCATAGGACAAAGCGAAAGCCTGCCTTGAAACTGCTTTAAAAATCAGATTGGGTCGAATGGCTAACTTTAATACTTCAGATTCCTTTCAGTTGTTCTTGTGAGGTGCGTTTCATTACCAAGGCCAGCATTCTGTTGCTGTGTTTAATTTCTATTCAGAATATGGTGATAAACTCCAGGGATTCTTGTGCAGCAGAAACACTAACAGATATGTTACAAACAGAGAAAAGGGTTCTGAACAATTTGATATTGAAGGGATAATGATCTAACTGCATATCCTATGTGCCCTTCGAGATTGGATTCCTCATTACTTGATACTCACAAGCTATGGAAATAGTGAGACTATATTCTCTGTTTGCAACAATTAAAGTGATAGAGTCATACAGCATGCAAACAGGCCTTTCAGCCCAGTACAACTATGCCAGCCAGAAAACACCAAACTACATTATTCCCAGTTACCTGAAGATCTATACCCTACTATTCCCTGGCAGTTTGTGTTTAAATGCTGCGTTATCGTGTATCTGTGACCTGAGATTTTTTGTTCTTTCAGTACATGCACGAAATGCTTTCACGGAAATAGATCATACAACTTCAAAGGCCACGACCAATTCATCAGATCAACAAAATGTCCTCATTGTTTAATAATTATTAGAAAATCGGATTGTCTTCTTCGTTCATTTGTGATTTTCATGGAGTTAGACCAGCAATAATTTGTCCTTGAGAAGTTCCAGTCCAGTTGGTGTTGGTCCACCCAAGTGGCTGGTGGGATGGAGTACCAGCAGTGCATCTCATGTGCTGGTTTAGCTGGGAGTAAATATTACTGGTGGTGGATGGAGTGTTACACAAGCTCTCTTGCTGTGATGAACAGCTCGCAGGAAAACGGACTCTTTATCAATATGAATATATGAGAAGGAATTTACTATTCTTCAGAGAAATAGCAACCTTACACGATAAGTCTATATAATAATGAAAGGAAGTCTCTTTCTATGTCATTGGTGTCCTTAAAATAATGGTGTCAAGCAGTTGGACTAATGTTGGTGCTGTCGTTTAATGACTCTTCACTGAGCATGTGTGTAATCCTAGATGTTCTCCGAGATGACTGGCGTGTCCTAGGTTGAGTAAGTGCTGATACTCCATGGGATGATGCTGGTTTATAATCTCGCCACTTACTGAGCACAGTTCAATGGAACAAACCAACAAGTCCAATTGGCTGCTGCTTCAGAATATATCAGAGCTTTCATGGCTGCTACCACATGGAATCATGTTATAAAGACAAGGCCCATCGTGTCTACATCATCCAGTGCTGATACAAGTGCTTTATAAAGTTTGTGAGGTTTCTTTCCTTATCTACCCTCTCAGACAATCTGGGTTCAAAACAGATTCAACCAATCCTCTCTTAGTGCCTTATCTTTTAATTTGAACGTGTTCTCCCTTATTTTTATTCCTTTGACAAAGGGGAACAAGCTGCTGTCTGTTCACTCTGCTCATACCTTTCACGTTCTTATTCACATGGGTTTAAACTAGTATGGCAGGCGGGTGGGAACCTGATCTGTATACCGGAGGTGAGAGTTGATGCAGGTGAGGCAATAGCAAGAGGTAGACCAGCTAGTGGGAAGGATT
The DNA here is from genome assembly GCF_047496795.1 of Chiloscyllium punctatum. NCBI lineage: Eukaryota > Metazoa > Chordata > Chondrichthyes > Orectolobiformes > Hemiscylliidae > Chiloscyllium > Chiloscyllium punctatum. The sequence goes on from NC_092768.1 coordinate 73,891,138, forward strand.
TTCCTGGGAAGGAACGAAGGGATCAGTTAAAGTGTGTTTGCTTTAACGCAAGGAGTATCAGGAATAAAAGTGATGAACTTAGAGCATGGATCAGTACCTGGTGATATGATGTTGTCGCCATAACAGAGACATGGGTTTCTCAGGGGCAGGAATGGTTGCTGGATGTTCCAGGGTTTAGAGCATTTATAAAGAATGTGGGGGGGGGGGGGGAAGAGGAGGGGGTGTAGCACTACTAAACAGAGAGGGTATCACAGCTACAGAAGCTTCCATTGTCGAGAAAGATCTGCCGACCCAAGTCAGTATGGGAGGAAATTAGGAACAGCAAGGGAGCACTCACCTCGTTAGGGGTTTACTACAGGCCCCCCAATATCAACAGGGAGATTGAAGAAAGCATAGGTCGGCAGATTTTGGAAAAGTGTGAATGTAGTAGGGTTGTTGTAATGGGTGACTTTAACTTTCCCAATATTGATTGGAACCTCCTTCGAGCAGAAGATTTGAATGGAGCTGTTTTTGTAAGGTATGTTCAGGAGGGTTTCCTAACTCAGTACGTTGACAGGCCGACGAGAGAGGCCATTCTAGACTTGGTGCTCGGAAGCGAGCTGGGGCAGGTATCAGATCTTGTTGTGGGAGAGCATTTTGGTGACAGTGAGCAAAACCGCCTCACATTCTACATAGCTATGGAGAAGGAGAAGATTAGGCAAAATGGGAGGATATTTAATTGGGGAAGAGGAAACTATGATGCAATTAGACATGAGTTAGGAAGGATGGACTGGGAGTAATTGTTCCATGGTAAAGGCACTATAGACATGTGGAGACTGTTTAAGGAACAGTTGTTGCAAGTGATGAATAAACATGTCCCTCTGAGACTGGCAAGACGGGGTAAGATAAAGCAACCTTGGATGACGAGAGCGGTTGAGATTCTCGTCAAAAGGAAAAAGGTAGCTTACATAAGGAGGAGGCGCTAGGGTCAAGCTCGGCTCGAGAGTATTACAGGCAGGCAAGGAAGGAACTCAAAAATGGTCTGGGGAGAGCCAGGAGGAGGCACGAGAAAGGCTTGGCAGATCGGATTAGGGACAACACAAAGGCATTTTACACTTATGTGAGGAATAAAAGAATGGTCAAAGAAAGAGTAGGGCCGATAAGGGATAGCATAGGGAACTTGTGTGTGGAGTCTGAGGAGGTAGGGGAAGCCCTAAATGAGATTTTTTGCTTCTGTCTTTATGAAAGAAACAAACTTTGTAGTGAATGAAACCTTTGAAGAGCAGGTGTGCATGCTGGAATGGATAGAGATAGAGGAAGCTGATGTGCTGAAAATTTTGTCGAACATTAAGATTGACAAGTCGCCAGGCCCAGACCAGATTTGTCCTCGGCTGCTTTGGGAAATGAGAAATGCAATTGCTTCGCCACTTGCGAATACCTTTTCATCCTCGCTCTCCACTGGAGTCGTACCTGAGGACTGGAGAGAGGCAAATGTAATTCCTCTCTTCACGAAAGGAAATAGGGAAATTCCCGGCAATTACAGACCAGTAAGTCTCACATCTGATGTCTGCAAGGTGTTAGAAAGGATTCTGAAGGATAGGATTTATGACCATCTGGAAGAGTATGGCTTGTTTAAATGCAGTCAACACGGATTTGTGAGGGGCAGGTCATGCCTCACATACCTTATCGAGTTCATTGAGAATGTGACTAGAAAAGTTGATGAGGGTCGAGCTGTGGATGTGGTGTATGTGGACTTCAGCATGGCATTTGATAAGGTTCCCCATGGCAGACTCGTTCAGAAGGTCAGGAGGAATGGGATACAGGGGAACTTAGCTGTCTGGATGCAGAATTGGCCGGCCAACAGAAAACAGCGAATGGTAGTAGAAGGAACATATTCTGCCTGGAAGTCTGTAGTGAGTGATGTTCCACAAAGCTCTGTCCTTGGGCCTCTACTGTTTATAATTTTTATTAATGACTTGGATGAGGGGATTGAATGATGGGTCAGCAAGCTTGCAGATGACACAAAGGTTGGGGGTGTCATTGACAGTATAGAGGCTGTTGTAGGCTGCTGCAGGACATTGACAGGATGCAGAGATGGGCTGAGAGGTGGCAAATGGACTTCAACCTGGATAAATGCGAGGTAATGCATTTTGGAAGGTCGAATTTGAAAGCTGAGCACAGGATTATGGATAGGATTCTTGGCAGTGTGGAGGAACAGAGGGATCTTGGGTGTGCAGGTACATAGATCCCTTAAAATGGCCACAAATGGACAGGGTTGTTAAGAAAGCATATGGTGTTTTGGCTTTCATTAACAGGGGGATTGAGTTTAAGAGTCATGAGATCTTGTTGCAGCTCTATAAAAATTTGATTGGACCGCAGTTGGAATACTGTGCCCAGTTCTGGTCGCCCTATTATAGGAAAGATGTGGATGCTTTGGAGAGGGTTCAAATGAGGTTTACCAGGATGCTGCCTGGACTGGAGGGTTTATCTTATGAAGAGAGGTTGACTGAGCTCGGACTTTTTTCATTGGAGAAAAGGAGGAGGAGAGGGGACCTAATTGAGGTATACAAAATAATGAGAGGCATTGATAGAGTCGATAGCCCGGGACCATTTGCTAGGGCAGAAATGACTAACACGAGGGGCCATTGTTTTACGCTGGTTGGAGGAAAGTATAGAGGGGATGTCAGAGGTGGGTTCTTTATACAGAGTTGTGAGAGCATGGAATGCGTTGCCAACAGTAGGTGTAGAAGCAAGGTCATTGGGGACATTTAAGAGACTATTGGAATGCATATGTTCACAGAAGGTTGAGGGTGCATACATGAGGATCAGTGGTCAGCACAACATCGTGGGCTGAAGGGCCTGTTCTGTGCTGTACTGTTCTATGTTCTATTTTCTACATGTCTGTCAGGTTCAGTTTCCTCCCACAGTGCACACAAGTTCAGTAGATTGACCATGCTAAATTACCCATCATATGCAGCGAGGTGTGTTGGCTATGGGAGACGCAGGGACAGGGTAGGAGTCGGGTTAGCCATGGGAAATGCAGGAAGGGGGTATGAGGTGGGTCTGGGTGCAATGCTCTGCACAGGGTCAATGCGGACTTGATTGATCAATGTCCCATAAAATAACAAAAGTAAAGGTTAAATCAAACAAAGAAACATAACAAAAAACAGAATGCTGGGGAAACCGAGCAGGTTTGGTAGACTCTGTCGAGAGTTAGCATTTTGAGTCGACTCACCATGCTTCAGATGTGGAAGCATCTGGGAAATTGTGCAATGTGTGTTGGTGGATTGAGTTGAATATATGGAGAAATAGAGACATTGAAAAAATAAACAAAGGGACTGTGGATAATCAGCTGGTAGGGAAATAAATTGGGAGATCATTTTCATTTTTCTTTCACTTTTTCCCATATTCCTGAGTATCATGCCCATGTAGGTATATATCCAAGTCCCTGTTTCAAGTGGGTTATGTCCCCTCTATCACCCCATCCTGAGTGTGGTCATCTTCTTTTCTTCATTAATGGGACATGGGTGTTGTTGGCTGGGCCAGCATTTATTTCACTTTCCGAGTTGCTTTTGAGAAGGTGCTGGGGAACTGCTTCACTGAACCACTGCACATCGACGTGCTGTAGACTGGCAGTGGTTCAGTCTGTCTGGTTACACTTCTTTGAGACCTTGTAGTGTTATAACTGAATGTCTGATTTGACAATTTCAAAGGCCATTTGAGAGACTACCACTGCTGACAGCCTAGAATCACATGCAGGCCAGACCATTGAAGAAATCAGATTTTCTTCCCTGAAGGAGACCAGTGAGCCAGATGTTCCTGGTTTTGGCACCCATCAATACTTCATTAGATTGTTAATTCCAAATATTTTATTGAATTCAAATTCCAGCGTCTGATGTGACGGGATTGAAGTCCGGGTTTGGGTCATTACCTCGGAAAGGTATACCATTGGGAAATATTTGTGGAAATCTCCGAATTTACAGTCTAGAGAAAATACCACTAGACCATCACCTCCCCCAGCATCTCCACCATCAATAGCAGTGTTGCTATTACCGTGACTGACATACAGATAATTGTGCAGTTACGTTGTCAACTATTTCCACGAGAGCAGAACTATTCATATTTCAGGGACGGCACAGAAATGTAACAGTTTATCAGCCAGGAATACAAACAGAGGAGATGTTGGCATTTTCAACACGGTGCCATATATATAAGTATTGACTTGCTCCTGACATTGGAAAGTCAGTGTAGTTTCTCTGGATGGTTTTCTTGGATTTGCGTTGTTAGCTGCTGCATTCATTCAGGGAGACCAGAGGGCCTGGTGTTCCTACTCTGTGCAAGGTATGAGGATAGATTTTATAGTGTATCTGAGTCTGCTGAAACTGCATAGGGAGGAGTTGAGCACTGCATTATCCTTTCTGAGATTTCCACAAATACTTCCCAATGGTATACCTTTCCCAGGTGCAAAGAGTGAATCCAGTTTATTTCAACAATGGGGAGGTCACAAAGCTGTGCAGTCTCACACCAGGGAGAGGACTATATTCAAAATGTCCATCAACCATTTTGATTCTGGACCTTGCTAGGCAGGAGTAGGGGACATATCCATTATGCCAGAGTCCCATCATCGCACATATTCACAAGGTGACAGTGGCCACCTCTGTCCAGTCAGGTGAATACATTGGTTCTGTCTAAACAGAAGAAGCAACCAGAAAATCTTTTTCGGAAATATTAGAGAACATGGTTACTGGCAAAAGTGAGGAAATTAAGAAATTTAGAGTTAGTAAAGTTGAAGTACTGGAAAAACTCATTGTGTTGAAGGTTGGTAAGGTGCTGGAACAGGTCAGTGATGAATTTAGAGGGCTACAGAGATAGGGTTGGAGAATTGAGCTTGCTGGATAACTCTTCGGACCTGGTGCAGACACGATGGGCCTTCTTTCCTGCCTTTTCCGTAATTATATGAAAGAGATCAAAACTCTTTATGATGTGTAATGGATCCTGCAGGCTGGAAGGCAGCTATTGTGACCGCACATATTTACAACAGGACGGAGAGTGAAAACAGAAAACCAACTGGGAGATAGGTTTTATGTCATTAGTGAGATAACTATGAGCATTTTTTGTATTTAATCATAAATAGATCATTGGAGAACAATAATATGATTGAGTAGTGTCAACGAGATTCAGGACAGGAAAACTACCTTTGAAAAACATACTGGAGTTTATGGACGATGTTGGTTGTGACATCGACAAGTGAGAACTAGTGTGAACGGTGCATTTGTATTTTCAGAAGAAGGTTCACACGGTTGCACACAGATGAGAGAAGAAAGTTACAGTTCTCGGGTAAGGGGAAGGTATCCTGCATGGATTGAGAATTGGATGATAGAGAGAACACAGAGACTAGGGTCTTCCTTTGGACAGAAGGTCACAACTGATTGGGTATCACATGCATCAGTGCGTGGAGCATCGCTGGTTGTAACACAAAGAACTGATTTGAATGTGAACAACACATACAGTCCTTTTCATGCTGTATTTATTTAAAGGTGAAAGTCTGCAAAGTGCTTTTGGCACAAAGGATCGGAATGTCCTTGGCCACAAGTCACGAATAGAATTCATGCAGGGCATCCATTAATCAGAACAGGAAATGAAATGTCAGCCTTCATTACAAAATGAATCATGTGGAGGAGTTGTGGAATGCTGTTGAGGCAGTATTTGGGCTATTGTGGACAGACTTTCTGACCTTTATAAATCAATGATCAACTTGTCACAGAGGAAGTGCAAAGCTGTTTTATCAGATTAATCTCTGGGATGATGGTAATATAAAGCGAGTGTGAACGAAATGGATGTTTAGTTGGTAGCACGGAGAGAGCAGAAGAGTTGATTGTATTGAAACTTGAAGATTATGGACGAACACACATTATGTCCAGAGAAAGACATTGGTGCCATAAGAAATTACATTTTGCCCATGACACGTGCTTCTTGGTAGTTTATGTAACTCTGTGAAGCTCCTATGTTGGTTTGGAGAGAGCTTCAGGCTCTGAATGAACTTTCATTGCCTCAATGTGCAGTTGGTGTGTGACCCTGCACTGAAAGTCACATTGTTCACAAATCTGTCAGCGGTTGCAATGCCTAACTCCTGAAAATGTTAGCCATTCCCAACAGTTTCTGACCTCCATAGAGAATACCGGTCTGCCTTCTCGGAGAGTGTCCTCTCTCCTCACCATCAACAAACCATATTAATGTATACATTGTGGACCATTAGCAATGGAGCCAGAAGGAACGACATGGAGCAGTCTATCCATGCAGGGTCTGTTTCATTCGTTTGTCATGTTTGTTTGTAGATAACATCCTCCTATTTCTGTACAAGGGGCTTGAGCGGCTGAATGGCCACCTCCTGATGTCATGGGATACGCTGAAGAACCTGACTGGGCAACCCGTGGTTCCTGTTTAGCAGCTCAATGTGTTTGACTGGACTCCTTACCTTCCTGTGTAATAGTCAGGAAGGATTGAATTGGCTATCCCTATTCTTATCCAATAGCATTGATGGGCGGAATGACCTCCTCATATTCCTGTTAAGTTAGCTTGAGGTGCTGAACGAGCACCTCTCTTTACTCTGGTAACACACAGTGTCCAGCAGGACTGTTACATGAATGTTACTGACACTTCAACAGCACAAGCCTGAATGCTATCCGGGTATTCCTCCACATGGACACAGATTGCTTCAGGAGCTGAGCGGGGCACATTGTTCTGAACATTACATGATTTTCAGTCACCACCTCCACTTCTGAGATTCTGATGGGGGGAAAGACATCGAGGCGCAAATGAGGATGCTTGTGCTGTGGATCTCTAGCAGAGATGTCCCGAGACTGAGGTGATATATGTCGAAAAACCACAAACATCTTGTTTGTGCTGAATCACTCCAACCTGTGGGGAGGTTACCCTTGATTTCCATTAAATTCTATTTTCTTCAGGTTCCTTGATACCATCCTCAGGTAAACATTTCCTTGTTGTCAGAGCCAGTCACTATTACCTGTTTTTTATATATTTTGTTCATGTCAATAGATCACGGTTGTATGTGTGCGGTGTGTTTCCCTCTCACATAGGGGTGTGACCATCGGGACTTCTCTATACCAGAGAGTTTGGGGAGATAGATCATTGAGATAGTGGTAAGACAGGGATGGATGGATGTTTGACACGGCAGGCACTCCAGGAGTTGGGACATAGAGCAGATCAGCCATAATCTTATTGAAGGGAAAGGCAGGCAGTAGGGGCTGAATGACCTGTCCTGCTTCTCATGTTCTTGAATTCTCTTATTGGAAAGTTCATCGTTGTTATTTTCCTGGCTGTCCTGTGAAGGAATGCTGTAGTCAAAGAGACCAGAGGATTTTGTGAGCAATATCTGGGTAGGGTAAGGGGTCATTATTCACCGTGAATCTGGATCAACAACATGACAAATAAATGGAGAGGGGGGAACTTCTGTAAGGAGTGAGGATGGAACTGTTTCACAGTAACACCAACTCTTTTTTTCCCAAGAACGTTCTCCAATCCACAACAAATCATGTTTGACTGTATTCAGGGGCTGAATGGTCTCCTCGGTTTCTGTGCACAAGGTAGTAGGAGCAAGTAGTCTCCAACTGCTCTTGTGTCGCAGATTGAGGGGCTGAATGGAATGGGGCGAAATAGGACTGAGATACAGGAATGGGCCCCTGCCCCACCAAGCACTAAGTTTGTGGCTGATCAGATTGTGGTCTCAGCTGTACGTTCCTATCTGCAGTTCATTATACTTGAATCACTTTCCTGTCAAATATTTAACTAACACACCTTCGAATAAATGCAAACACAGAGGTACCACAAACCTGTGGGGAGGAGAAATTCCCACTCAAATGGCCTTCTGAGAATTTCTCCTTATCCCTGTTCCTACCGAGGTAAGAGAGTCATCGCTTCTTTTTCTAGTCCCACTCCTCCAGACGTCACGACAAATTATCCGTGTAACTAAGTTTGTGATATGGTAAATGATATCTGTCTCAGACTGGGTCAGGATCAGTGTTAGGAACAAGTAAGACAGGTTTCTTAAATTTGTAAAAAATCTAAAACCAAAGCAAAGTTACTCGAAATACGATGGATACATAAATGATATAGAGTTTGATCATTGACAATACCTACATCAACATTTATTTTTCTGTAAATCTGAGACACAGAAATATGCACACAAAGACACACGAACGCACACACACACACACACACACGTCTGAAGGCAAACGGGAAAATAAAGAAACTCTGCAGAATATTAATTCGAAAGAGCTTTGTCCAAATAACAGTTAATTTCATGACAATTGCAAAATTGAGATAGTTTCAATTGTTATTCTGCCTCTAAAGTGATTCTGCCTCACAGAAGCTGCTAGCATTGGGGTTTCTCCTGGAACAGTTGGATTTGGCTGAATTCCCTTTGCTGCAGGCAGAGGAGCGATTCCAATGAATCCTCAACAGGAACCCTCAAAGAGTTCTAAAGATGGCTGATTGGTTTTCAGCTCTCATATGTTACTGTAGAGAAGTACAAGTAGAGATGGAGCAATGGCCGTTTGCTTCTACGACAGGTCGCATTTGCTCCCTCCCTGATCTGAAGCATGCAATAATGTGACCCAACCACCAACCTGAACTAGGTAAGGTCTGGGTAAACATTCTCCTGATTGAATTACTCCATCCCCATTACCTGCTCCATTTAGGAATAATTTGTAATTTATAATTTGGAGGTGTAGTTAGATGTATCTGCATAATTTTTGTACAATATATTAAAGTCTTCATAGTACCTGTGTTAAAATGAGTATATTGTTTTTAAAATTAAATCCTTAGTTTTATTCTCTTATCCTCAGCTCCGCCCCAATACACTCTCCTCAGGGTCTTATATGGTACAATACGATCAGCTCTCATTCTCAGGCCTGAAGTACTCTGACCTTGTAGAGTCCATGAGGGGCATGGATGCGGGATCAGCCAAGGTTATTTTCCAAGGCTGGAGGAGTCCAAACCAGAGGGCAAAGACTTAAAGTGAGAGGGGAAAAATAAAAAGATACCTGAGTGGTAACGTTTTCACACAGAGGGGAGTGCATGTATGGGACGAGCTGGCAGCGAAAGTGGCAGCGGCTGGTACAATTACAACATTTAAGAGGCAATGGATGGGTAAATGAATAAGAAGGTTTAGAGAGTTATGGGTTAATGTTGGCGAATGGTTTTACATCAGATTGGAATATCCGGTCGGTGCAAATGAGCTGGACTGAAGGGTCTGTTTCCGTGCTGTATGACACTATGGTTCTATCAGGCATTCATTCTAGCAAGGAGTAAAGTGAAGCATGTGTGAAAAGCTTCTAAAACAATTGCATATTTTTTTCTTTCAATTTTAGGGTTCATTACTACATACAATACATTCGATGTAGTCTCAGCATTGTCATGTACAGATGCAGTAAAACATCCCAATGATTATACCCAATAGCGTTTGCATGAAACAGCATCATTCAATACACTTCTCTAATCACTTGCGGAATCTGCTGACTAGGTTTATATGGCTCATGTACCGTGACACACACATCCCTCCGTACCAATGCATTCTGCGATGTTCTCTCCATTTCAGTAGGTTACTGTTATTTTATCTGTTCTGAGCACTGCCTTCCCTTAGCCCTTGTTGTACTGTTTTCTGCCAAAGCTTTGCTCACTAATTTCCCCTGTCGGTATTCCATTGCAGAGTCTCCATATGCTGTTAAATGATTATCTTGGAAAATGCACTAATTGAGTTCCAATCCAATCAGTCACCGCATCCAAGTCATTGGTGTAAATTGTCAATTGTTGATAATGTCACACTGATCCCTGAGGCATTCCACCAAGTTGCAACTTTACAACCTGAATATAAACATTTATCCCGAATGTTTATTCCCTGATAGTTTACCAGGTTTCCCCTGTTGCTGGGCACCAGGCTAGAAAGGTTGGATGGCCTCATCCTACACTGTGTAATGTACTTAGTGGGCTGAATGACTTCAATCTTTTACTGTGTAAATCCTTAAAGGGCAGAATGATCTCCGCCTGTCTCATTATAATGATGTTGACTGGCTGAATGGGACCTTTCTTTACCTCTGTAACATTATTGAGTGGTTGAGAGAACAGCATCTGGACATTCAACCCCTCGGGCCTGCTGCACCATTCAGAATGCGCATTGTTGATGTGATTGTGATTAAACATCCCCTTCCTGTCAGTTCCTAATAAATATGGATTCTCTTGTTCGTCAAAGATCTATGGAACTGAACCTTGCTACTTCGGCATGAGAACATCACAGATCATACAACCCTAAAGAGAAAGGAACATCCCTGTCTCAGTCAGAAGTGGGAAGGTCCTTATTCTTAAAATGCGTTCCCCTCAAACGAATCACCACTCTTTTGATATATAAGGAGTCGACCATTAGGAACATATATCGACCATTCAGCCCCTCAAACCTGTCCACATTCTCATTAACTCTCCTAAATCAAATTCTTACCAAATTCAGCCTCCACTGACCTCGTGGAAAGACAATTCCAGGCACCGCAAGATCATATGAGCAATGAACCTTGGAGCAGAATTTGGCCATTCAGCCCATCTTGTCTGCCATGACATTTGATCACGGCTAAAATATTTCTCAACCCCATTCTCCTGCCTTCTTCGACTCACCATTGATAACTTATTAATTAAAACGTATATATCTCTGTATTAAAGACATTGTGTGCCTGTATGTGGGGTTATGTTCGTGTGTTTGTGTGTAAACGTCCATATCTGTGTGCGTATCTCTGTGGGCCTGTGTTATGTGTGTTAGTGTCAGTATCTCAGTTTGTGTGTACCTCTGTCTGCATCTCTGTGTAGAGTTGTTTTTGAAGTAAATAGATGGAAATTGGGATCAAAGTCTCCCTCTTCTCTCTCTGTCTGTCCCTGTTGTTCGCAGAGTTCATAGAATTCCTACAGTGTGGAAGCAGGTCCTTCGACCCAATACATCCACACTGACCCTTCGAAGAATAACCCACCCAGACCCATTGAAATACTCTCCTACGTTTACTCATGACTAATGCCCCTAACCTACACATCCCTGGGCACTATGGACAATTTGGCATAGCCAATTCACCTAACATCCACATCTTTGGACTGTGCGTGGAAACAGGAGAATCTGGTGGAAACCCTCGCAGACACGGAGAGAATGTGAAACTTCACACAGACAATCCGCCTGAGGGTGCCTGGCGCTGTGAGGCAGCAGTGCTCGCCTCTGAGTTTGGTGATTAGATTCATACAATACTACCCTCTGCTGGACTGTCCACACCACTGCATCAATGGCAGAGTTTTACTCTCTCAGAAGATAACAAATCTTCTGTGAATCTCTCAAATTGTACAGCAGTTTGATTTTCCAATAATATCTTTGGAAGCATAGAGCTGTTTTGTCCGATACTGAGCAATGTTGTTCCTGTGTCATTAGCAACACTACTGGGCCTTTTTCAGGACTTTTCAATACTTTCTCAACTAAGTTTTAAGATTGCAACTCACAGAATGAGAAATCAATTCATGTCACCGTCTGACAAAATCGTTCACCTGGAGGTGAGCATTTCCATTCTGACAGGCCCAAGTATATTTGCAGCCCACCATGTACCAGCATTGTGTGTGCGAGCCTGCACGTGGGTGCGTGTGTGTGTGTTGAAGGTGCTGTCAGTTTGCATCGTGCTATGAGCTCTCTCACTGTCTCTCCCTCCCAGACTGAATCCTCGAGGGTTGTCACTCTCTGCCGCTCTCACTGCAGTAGGGTGGGGAGGCCAGCTGAGGGAGAGATTGTTTCATTTTCAGCACCACAGAGATGTCAGACCTGCACTTAATTATAGATACTCACAGAGTCAAATACAGACACACAGGTACGGGTGGTGATGGTGGGGAGATGGGCATTGGGCACTCCACCACCCAGCTTGTCCTTTTCCATCCTATTCCAGGCTGTTTCTCCTGGAATGCGAGAAATGGAGGGAGGGAGTGAAGGTGGGAGTGGGAGTACCTGCTATTCGTGCTGGTGTGGGTGGGGAGGGAGGTGAGATGGCGATGTGTCCAGAGGGAGTCAGTCCATAGTGTTGTATCCAAACAGTGTTATTAGTGTGGGAGATATAGTGGAGGGGAAAGAGAGAGAGAAGGAAGGTGCTATTTGCAGTAGTGAGAGTAGTGGAGCATGAGCCTTGTTCGTGTGTCGGTGCTATAACAGATATACAGTGATTGTGAGGGAGCAGAGAGAACACAGTCATACTTATCCTGACAGAGCAGGGAAGGCTATTGATGCTTGTCCTGTATTGCTGGGCATTTCCTCAGACTGCAGATACTGCACTGAGTTGGGTGGTGAGCTCAGACTATGCTCGGTGGGTCTGGTAATGTGGCCGCCTCTGGGAAGAGAATAATCCTCTTCTGTACTAGCCCATCCACCAGGAGCTCCGTGCCCCTGTCGACAAACTGTGGTGTGATTGCCCCTTATCCCCCATTCTCGGGGTAAACCGTGCAGGGCAGCTCCAAACTGAGAAAGCTCAACCGTGTGCCCATTGGACGTTTAAAGGTGGCACCAATGTCAGAGATTATGGAATATCCAGGGGCACCCGGGAAATGGTGAGTACCTCCAGCCATGATGAGAGGGTCACCATGGGTTAGGGTGAGTAGTTAATGAGGTGCATTCGATAAGATAGTTCCAAGAAACTAGCTCAGCCTCGTGCAGACAATCCCTCTGTCACACACAATGAAAATGTCACTGAGACAAATTGTTGTTAGAATCAACCCAATGAGTCGAAGACTCTGCTGACCCCAATCCCAGTTACAACGCTGTAGCTGTTTGTCCAATGCTCTTCATCACAGGGAAGGAGCTAAACATCACCTTACCCTTGGGAATAAGGCAGTGGGGAGGGGGTGGTTTTGTGGGAGCACTTGATGGCAAGCCATCATAATTCTATTAGTTTCAAAATAGAGATGGAAAAGGATGAACCAGGTCTAAAACTTAACGTTGTAAATTGTTGAAAAGACAATTTTTATATTAATCAAGAATTTTCAAAGTCGATTGGGGCAGATATTGGCAGATAAGGGGGAAGCCTTCAAAAATGAGACATCAGGAGAACAGAGACAGTATGTTCCTGTTAGGGTGAAGGGTAAGGCTGGTAGGTGTAAGCAATGGTGGAGAATTAGAGAAGTTGAGGTTCTGGTCACGGAAAAAAGGGAAGGTTATGTCAGGTATAGACAGCAGGAATTAAGTTTTGTTTTCTTAATTCATTCATGGGATGAGGGCGTCCCTGGCTAGGCAAGCATCTATTACCCATCCCTAATTGCCCAGAGGACAGTTAACAGTAATCCACATTGATGTGTGTCTGGAGTCTCATGTAGACCAGACCAGGTAAGGATGGCAGTTTGGTTCCTTTAAAGGTGTCAGTGAACCTGATGGATTTTTCTTACATCGGAATGGTCATCATTAGCCTCTTAATTCCTGATTTAAAGTGAATCACTAGAAGAGTCTGAAGTCAACAAGAGTATACTTAAGAGGTAAATTAGGAGCACAAAAAGGGGACGTGTGATAGCTTTGGCAAATAGAGTTAAGGAGATTCCAAAGGAATTCTACAAATACGTCAAGAACGAAGAGTATCTGTGGGGAGAATAGGACATCCTTAAAGATCAGCAAGGCTGCCCATGTGCAGAACCACAGGAAATGGGGGAGGTACTGAACGAATATTTTGTATCAGTATTTACTGTGCAGGAGGATATGGAAGCGAGGGAACTTGGGAAGTATGTAGTGACATCTTAGAAAGTGTCTGTACTACAGAGAAGCTGCTGGAGGTCTTAAAACATGCAAAGAAAGGAAAATGTCTTGGCTTTTATTAGATGTACGCTATACTCTGTGGGAAGCTAGGGAAGTGATTGCTGAGCCCCGTGCTATCATCATTAGCCACAGGTAAAGTGCTGGCAGACTGGAGGTTGGCTAACGTGCTGCCATTACTTAAAGGATTGAAGAAGGGTAATAAGGAAAAGCCAGTGAACCTGACATCAGTGGTGGGTAAGTTGTTGGAGAGGATTATAAGGCATTGGAGTTTCATGCATTTTGAAAGGAAACGACTGATCAGGGATAGTCAACATGGCTTTGAGCAAGCAATATTGTGCCTCACTGACCTGACAGAATATTTTAAAGAAGCGACTAAGAAGATTAATTGAGGTAGAGAGGTGTACATTGTCGATATGGACATCAGTAAGGTGTTGAACAACATTGTGGATGGTCAACTGTTTAACAAGGTTCGTTCATATGAAATACATGGAGAACTAGCCATTTGGATACAAAATTGGTTCAAAGGTAGAAGACCGAGGGTGGTGGTAGAGGGTTGCAATATCCTGGCAAAGTTTGCAATGTTCTTCATGCTGTGCAGATAGTCCACTTTATGGAGTCGTCCACAAGCACGGTCTGCTTACCTCTCAATCTTCGCCATTACCTTACCCCAGTTTATGGTGTCTGTGCTCATTTGTGAAGCAGATTCAAAATTTGAGGCAATGGACCATTCCAGCTAATCTGGCAAAGTCTTTCTTCAATGTATGCATTTTTGTGATTGGGCCCACTGTTGTCTCACTTATCCAGTTATTCCAATCACCCCATCTCCTTATCCACATTTTCACCAAGTTATCAGTTAATTAATTATTTGGGTTTTTTTCTGTATCTTTCCCTGGCCTTGGCTTTTGACTCCCTCGTGTATCGCGTGCTAGCATGGCGAACTTCAAAAACATTAAAATGGTGTGTGCCAGGCTGTTGGTCACTTCCCGATGTCTCCCATGTGGTGCTCCATGACAGCGGTGTTCCAGCAGCTCTGACTCACGTGTTTGAAACTTGGTATGTGCCTGATCGCGGAATGCCTCTGTTTGTCTCTCTCAGTTGATTGTGAAGTCAGTAAAACGAGGAATGCCCTTAAGTATAATCGTAAAGGACCAGGCATCTAACTTGTAGCTGAGGGGCTTGTGACTGACTCCTGTTATTTAAAAGTTAGTGGAGCTGCTGGGGATGGTTTGCTGGAGGTTGTGCTGTGAGCTGCCTCAGACATTCCGGACAACCTGAGGATTTGGTGACCCAACTCTGAATGGAACATGGGGACTGTAGTTACAGCATCTGGGTCTGTAACATGAACAACAAATGGAGAAGAGGCTACAGAGAGGGGAAGCTCTGAAACCACGGAGTGAGTGTGTGTGGGGAAAGTGATCAGTGTCTGTGTCTTAGTCTGGACAAGTACACACTCTCACTCTCCCCGTTACATACACTAATGCACACTCTCCCTATCTGCCCCTCACACACAATCACACTGCCCCTCTCTCAGTTTCCACACACGCATCCCACTCTGTCACACACACGGATGAACACAGACCTTCTGTCTCTCTCCATCCCGCACACACACGCACAATCCACCTCACTCTCTCTCACAAACAGAATGTATGTCTCTCACTCCCCTTCACGCAGACACGCCCCCTCTCTCACACACATAAGCACACGCGCTACTCCTACTTTGTAAATAAAACCAGTCTGACTCCAGGTCAAGACACAGACAGAGTCCAAACAAGGCCTCAAGCTTACAATATATTATCTGACAGCAAATGTTACTTCATTTACATCGATAGTACCTGAAGTTATCTCCAGGCAGTGATTTGCATTTTAATCAATCAAACTCGCGTTTCCATTCTAACTGATTAAGTACTTAATAGCCATCTTAGGTGTGTTCAATTCATGTGCATAAATTGTACAACCCTTTGATCTTGGCAAAAGATGGCTGGAAGTGAAGACTTTACGGTGGAACCGTTGATGAACAGTGGAAGGCTTTCAAAACAATTTTTCAACGTTCTCAGCAACAGCATATAATGGTGAAATGGAAGGACTATAGGAAAAGGGTAATCTGCCGTGAATGTCTCAGGAAATAAGGGAGTCTATCAAATTAAAATAAATGGTATAAATAATGGCAAAGACCAGTGGGAAAGTAGAAGATTGGGAAAACTTTAAATGTCAAAATAATGTCAAAACCGTTAAATTTCAAAATAAAGCAACAAAAAAGTGATCAGGACACATCAGATAGGTTATGAGATTAAACTACTCAGAATATAGAGACAGATAGCAAAATATTCTATAAATATACAAAACGAAATGAATGGCTAGGGTAAGCAATTGTCCTTTAGAAGGTGAGAAGTGGGATGCAGTAATGAGATATGAGGAAATGGACGAGGAATTGAAGAGTTATTTAGTTGATCTACACAATGAAGGACACTAATAACATGTCAGTAATTGTCAAATGCAGGAAGGTAAGTTAGTATCTGGAAACAACCATTCCCGAGAGAGAGAGTGTTGGGCACGCTCATGAGCCAAAGGTAGATAAGTCTCCTGGCCCTGATGGAATGTATCCCAAGGTACTAACAGAGGTGATGAGAGAAATAGCAAATGTACTTGTGGAAATTTTTCTGATTTCACTGGACTCTGATACAGTTCCAGCAAATTGGAAAACAGGAGTTCAGACAGCACTGTTTAAAAAGGGAGATAGACAAAACATGGGGAATTATAGACCAGTTAGCCGAACATCTGTAGGAGAAAATATTTCAATCTGTAATCAAGGAATAAATGGCAATGTATCTTGATAGAAAATGTCCCGTTGGGCAGACACAGTGTTGGTTAATAAAAGGCAGGCCACGTGTAACTAACCTACTGGAATTCTATGAAGACATTACAACTGCAGGGACCCAGTAGGTGTGGTGTACTGAGATTTCCAAAAGACATTCAATATAGTGACGCCAAAAAGGCTGCTGCATAAGGTGTGGCATTACGGGTAATGTATTAACATGGAGAGAGGATTGGTTAACTAACATGAAGCAACGAGTGGGAATACATGATTGTTTTTCTGGTTGCTGATCAGTGACTAGTGGAGTGCCTCAGGGATCAGAGCGGCGACTGCAATTATTCACAGCTTACATAGATAATTTGTAGTAGGGGAGCACGTGTAGTATCTCAAAGGTTGCAGACGATACTAACATGACTGGCAGAGTAAAATGTGGAGAGGATGGTTAAATTTTACAAAGGAACATAAAGAGTTGAAGTGAGTGGGTCAAGGTCTGGCAGATGTAGTGCAATGATAACAAATGTAAAATCATCCATTTTGGTAGGACAAATACAAAAGAGGACTCTTATTTGAATTGTTTAAAAAATGCAGCATGCTCTTGTGCAGAGGGACCTGGGTGTCCTTGTGCATGAATCACAGAAGCTGGTCTGTAGGGGCAACAGGTAATTAACAAGACAAATTGAATTTTGCCCTTCATTGCGAAAGGGATTGAGTGTAAAAGTAGGGAGGTAATGTTGCAGATTTAAAGGATGCTGGGGAGACCACACCTGTAGTACGTGCAGTTTTGGTCTCCCCATCTGAGAAAGGAAATACTGGCACAATAATGTATACAGAGGAGGCTCGTTAGGTTGGTTCCAGAGGTGAGGGGTCTGGTTATGAGGAGAGACTGAATAGATTGGAATTATACATTGATTGGAATTTGAAAGAATGAGGGAGGAAGGAGTAGAAACATTTATAATTGTGAAGGGAGTAGGTACGATAGAAATATAAAGGATGTTTCCAGAAGCATGTGAAATTAGATAACAGGGCAAAGCCTCAAAACTATATGGAGCAGATTTAGGACTGAATTGAGAAGGAACATCTTGACCAAGAAGCTTGTGAATCTATGGAATTCTTGAGGATTTGTCATTGAATGTGTTTGAACTCTTATAGATAATTGTTTGAAGATTAAAGGAATGATGGATTATGGTGAGTGGGCGGGTAAGTGGAGCTGAGGCTATGAAATGATCAGCCATGATCTTATTGAATGGTGGCACAGGCTTGAAGGGCCCGATGGCCTACTCCTGCTCCTAGTTTGTACGTTCTTATGTAATGGGCGAACATGAAATGGGAATTATATTTGACAAACTGACTGGTCGATGCATACAGAGAAGAAATGGATGCAATGCATTTAGAGTTTCAGAAAGATCTTGATAAAGACTATGGCCGAGTGTGCAAACTCAAATGTTACGGCATTGGGACTAAAATATGAACATGATTTCAATGTATAATTCCAATCTATTCAGTCTCTCCTCATAACCAGACTCCTCACCTCTGAAACCAACGTAACGAGCCCCCTCTGCATACATTGTAGTGCCAGTATTTCCTTTCTTCGATGGGGAGACCAAAACAATCTGTTTTGAAGTTGAAGGATCATGGCGTGTCGTAGGGATTAGTGATTGTGACACAGCTATTCTCAATGCATGCCAAACATTTAGGTGAGGGAATCAAATCTGCTGACAGCACTAAATGATGTCAGATTGTTAGTGGGTGAGGAGGATTTAAAACAAAAGCTCCAAGGTGATTGAGACAAGTGGCGTGAATGGGCAAATATGTGGCAGATGAAGATCAATGGGGGTGGATGTGATGGTGTGTACTTTGATAGGTACAATAGAACAGCAACCTATCATTTGAAAAGGGATTGTATGAAACATGTTGGTCTTTAAAGGGATTTATGTTCTTTTTTTTCCTGTTGCGCAGCCCTCCGGGGTCAATGCAGGGCAGTGAGTTCTGAACCCAGAAGTCAATCCTGGGAATGGCATTGGCACGCTGACCAGTGTACACAAACCCACCAAGTTGGGAGCTGTAACATTTAAAAGGATCTGTATCTCCTTGTACACCAATCACTGAAAGTAGTATTGCAAGAGCAGAAAGCAGGCAGGAAGATAAATGGTATGTTGACCTTAATTTCTAGGGGATTGACTGACAGAAGGAAGGGTGTCTTACTGCAGGTGTACAGGACCTCGGTGAGAGGCCATCTCGAACACTGTGCATTATTGTGTGCAGTACTGGTCTCCTTACCTAATAAGTGACAAACCTGACATTGAGGGAGTGCAGTGAAGGATGACCAGACCGATCTCTGGAATGACAGGCTTGTTGTGAGAGCAGAGTTTGGGGCGTTTGGGCCTGTATTCCATGGGCTTCAGGAAAATGAATGGAGATCTCAGTGAGACATATAAAACTCTGACAGTGTGAGACATATTGGAAGATGTTAATTACCCTGCCTGGCACGTCTAAAACAAGAGGCCACCGTATTAGGTACAGACAGGCCACTCTGCATTGAGATGAGAATAAATGTCTGCGCTCAGTGACTGGTGACTCTGGGAATTTCTCTCCCACATAAGCTGTGGAACACAAGGCACTGAATATGAATAAGGATTTCTCGACACGAAAGTGAGCGGGAGGCATCTGGAGTATGGCTGTCACAAGCTCTCAGCCGATAGGAAGTAGACCTCTGCAGGGTCAACAAGAATGTGCTTCCCATTCCCTTTTCGGATACTGAGGCTGGTGCCGGGAATTCTGTCAGTTTTATCCTTCCAAATTCAGAGCAGTTTGATACAATTTTGTGTCCTACTTTGCCGTTTTTGAGACCATTGAAAAGTTTATCACATGCATGTGTGTATAGAGTATCGTTTAAGCCAGACCAGGAATGCATGGAATTCACCAGGCCAGAATTCACTTCCTGAATGTACATTGATGAAGCAAATTGGAGTTTGCAATCGGCATTGATTTCAGCATCATCGTGACTGATACCAGATTTTAGATCTCGATATGTTGTTAATTTGCTATTCAATTCCATCAGCTGACAGAGCATTAGCCTGGTCTGGATTAGTAATCCAGTGATATTTCCACAACAGCACCATCTCCACGTAGGGACCTATTGGAAACCACACTGAGCTGGTTATTTCTGTGCGGTTTGACAGATCTGTCAAAAAGAACTTCAACCAGTTTAACTATCGTGATGGGACTGAGGGGGTGGCAAATGGTCAGATTGTAATTATTCTCCTTTTCGCGGACTGGACATAGTTGAGTAATTTTCCACATTGCCAAGAAGATGTCAGAGTTGGAGCTGGAATGAAACAGCTTCCCCCAGGGACACGGTTGTTGCACAGCACAAGTCTTTAGTCCTGTTGTAGGAATCGTGTCAGGGCTCTTTGCCCTTGCCGTATCTACTGTGTTCAACTGTTTCTTCATGTTGCTTGAACCAAATCGAATTGATTGAAGACTGGCATCTGTGATTCTTTGGGCATCATGCGAGGGTGAGGTGGATCATCCACTCAACACGTCTGGCGGAGTATCTTGCCAAAACTACATCATTATCTTTTACACTGATGTACAGGACTGTTCCATTATTTAGGATGGGGATAATAGTGAGCCCTCTCCTCCATGAAATTGTTTAACCGTCCATCACCATTTATGGCTGGATGTGACAGTACTGTTGGTTTGTTGGTGTTGGGATCATTACACCCTCTCGATCAGATGTTATTGCTGTAGTTTAGAATGCAGACAGTCAATTATGGTAGCTTTAACGGGTTGTCATCAGGTTTAGGTATACACGATTGGGACACTGGCACATTCACCTATACATCACTGAATCATAGATCAACTTGGTTGGAATGGTAGACTGAGGGATTATCCCAGGAAAAACGTCACAGATTGTGCTTGAATTTAATTCTGTTTCTGCTGCTGCTGTGGTCTGCAGAACCACATCAATGTCAGGAATTCTCTATTTAAGAAAGTTTGCAGAGTTAGATCATTTAAAATATCTGCAGATGAGCTTTGACTTGGAAATGAATTGAATGCAATTAAAGACTAGTGATGAAGGAGGAGTGAAAAAGTCATTGACTCTTCGAATCATACAATAAACAAACAGACATTTTGGCTCAACTCGTCCATACTCACCTGGTTTTCTAAACCGAATGATTACTATTTTTCTTCTTTAGGCACACACCCCTCCAAACCTTTGGTATTCATGTACACATCCAATATTCTTTCAAATGTTGTAACTGTACTCCCCAATGCTACTTCCTGTGAAAACTCGCTATATATACACGCCACCCTCTGTGAGAAACAACTGTCCCTTAGATCTCTTTTCTCTCTCACCTTAAACCTATCCTGTCTGGTTCTGGACACACCCACCTGGAGGAAATGATCTTGTCTATTTATCCTATCCATGCCTCTCATGATGTAATAAAGGTAACCTCTCAGCCTCCAACGCAAAAGGAACAAAATCCCAGCCTATCCTTATATCTCAAAACTTCCCGTCTCCATCACATCATTTTAAATATTTTTGTCCCCTTCTCAGTTTATAACATTCTTCCAATAGCAGGACAACAAGAATTGCTTCAAATGTGGCCTGACCATTCTCTTGTAGAGCCAGAACATGATGTGCCAATTCCTATAATCAATCCTCTGACCGATGGAAGTCAGCTTGCCTTATGCCTTATTCACTGTCCTGTCAATCTGCGACTCCACTTTCACGGAACTATGTACCTGGACCCTAGATTTCCCTGTTTGGCAACACTCCCCAGCGCGCTACCATTTTCTGAATAAAACCTACACACTTTTGTCTAACAAAATGCAAAATGTCGCATTTATCTGCATGAAGATCCATCAGCCAATCCTCAGCCCACTTGTCAAGTAGATCAAGAAAGCTTTGTTCCCTAAGATAGCCTTCTTCACTGTACACCATAGCTCCAATTTTGGGGGTTTCATCTCCAAATTACTATCCACAGTTCCAATATTCTCATCCAAACCATTTACAAAAACCATGAACAACAGCAGCCTGGTCCTTGTGGCACAACGCTGGACACAGGCCTCCAATTGGAACAGCAAATCTCTCCCAGCACCCTCTGTCTCCTACAGTCAAGTCTGTTTTGTATCTAATTGGATCGCTCTCCCTGATCTCCTGTGATCTAACCTTATTAAACAGACTACCATGTGGAACCTTGTTGGGCATCAATAAGGTCCACATAGACAACGTATGTTGCTTTACCTTCATCTATCTTCCTGATCACTTCTTCTAAAACTCCAATCTAGTTTGTGAGACATGGATTCCCAGACAAAAAGTCGTGCTGAATATCCCTAATCAGTCCTTGCCTTTCCAAATGCATGTAAATCCTGCCTCCCAGAATCTCCTACAAACACTTATCCACCCTTGACATCAAACTCACGGTCTGTAGTTCCCTGGGTTTTCTTTGCAGACAAATTACAAATAATGTAACAACATGAGCTGTCTTCCTGTCCTCCAGGACCTCAACCGTGGCTGTCAATGATACACATAAGAAAGTCAAGAGAACTTCAGATTTCGTCAACCAGAAACTAAGACAGAAATGTGCTGGAAAAGCTCTGCTGGTCCGGCAGCATCTGTGCAGAGAAATCCGAGTTAATGTGTTACAACACGGGGGAAACCTTCCCCCCCTCCCACCATCTCCACCACCTCACGCTAATTTAAACTTGCAACACAGAAAAGATTTAACCCATGCTGTAATTTGTAAAAATTCGAAAGGCCAATAACCATCCTAAAGGTCACTATTTAAAGCAAGAATTAACATTTTTTTTTAAAAAAAGTCTAACAGGGAATAATTACCTAATAACTTTTTGCAACTCCTTTCTCTGACCTATCTTTTACTTACTCTTCTATAATACTGGTCCGATAATCCCCCCCCCCCACCCCACCCCCAATTAAGATATACCAAAACATTCAAATTTCAGAACCAGCCAGCTGTCGAATCTTCTCTTTGTATCGTCCTCTGTCTTCGCTTCTTCTCCTTAGAGTTTCTGTTTCACAGGTCATTGATAAATATATGTACATTTCGGAGAGCTATTTTCCGGGCAGTCTGCAGATGTTGGTGGCGTGGCAGTTCTCCCCTAACTGGTCGAATTTCTTTTCAGCTTTCTATCCCAAATCATCGGGTAATATCCTTTTTTTTATGATATTGCCAAATGCCAAATTTAAACGCGATTGTAATTTAGCTTCTTGGATCATAATTTAAATGGATTGATCAAATTTGATTTTATTTTTTGTCTCATAGCAACGCAGGCACTGCAAGCTGCTGGACCACATGTTACATTGTAAATTTTCCAGAACTCACTGTGCTTGGAAATCCTTCAACTCTCTTAAATGTACAATACCCTTTACACATTCATAACCCCTTCTCTCTCAAAAAAGAACAATCACAATGAAAATACGGTCTCATTTGTTTTTCTATTCTTTCAACACATTACCATAACATACAGATAACCTAAATCTAAGTTCACCTTAACTTCTTCCCCTTTACCTATATTTAACATTGGATAATTACAAATCTCGTCTAATCTTTATCAGTTAAATCTGTGAGAACGCATCTGAGATTACATACTTAAGACACTACGTGTATAGATTTTTAAATTAAAAGTCTGTAACATAAGACTCCAATGAAATAGTCTTTAAAGCGTTCAAAGAATGTAAGCAGATTGGGCTCCGTGTACACAACCATCTCCAACACTCTGTTTGTGAGTACACATTAAAATGTTATAAGGCTTGTACCAAACTCAATACTCCTTTCTCAACCGTGGAATATTTTATCTGGTCGATGTTGAGCTTCTTTGAAAAGGACGATCCCATCGCATCGCAGTGCAGCTCCAACTCCTATGTCACTCACATCGACAGCAACTTTGAAATGTTTTCAAGCGTTTGGTGTAGCTGAGACTGGTTTGGTGCTCAATATTTCTTTTGAATGGTCGAATGCCTCCTGGCATTGTTCTGTCATCCAATACTTTGTGTTGTTCTTCAGCAAGTCGGTTAACGGTGCCACTACACTGCTGACATTTGGAACAAACTTCCGATAGAATCCGCTGACTCCGAAGGAGCGAAGTACTTTTTTCTTCGAGGTTGGCCGTGGAAATTCCTTGGTTGCTTTTGTCTTTGCGTTCCATGGGATCAACCTTCCATGACTGATATTTTGTCCCTAGAACATCATGTCTGCTTTCACAAATTGTGTTTTGTTTAATTTTATCACCAGTTTTGTTTCTCGTATTCATTCAAAAAGCTCTGCCAACTGTACCAAGTGATCTTTCCAGGACTTAGTAAAGATCACTACATCCGTCTAAACGGACTGCACAGTTTATTAATCAGGCTAAAACTCTGTTCATGAGTCTTTGGAATGTGTTGGGTGTGTTCGTCATTCCAAAGGGCATCACTTTGAATTGATACAGATCATTTGGTATTACAATTCAGAAATTTATTTCACTGTCTCTGATAAAGGTACCTG
Organism: Chiloscyllium punctatum; assembly: GCF_047496795.1. Taxonomy (NCBI): domain Eukaryota; kingdom Metazoa; phylum Chordata; class Chondrichthyes; order Orectolobiformes; family Hemiscylliidae; genus Chiloscyllium; species Chiloscyllium punctatum. The sequence goes on from NC_092768.1 coordinate 73,915,253, forward strand.
CCAGAAACCACGCATTAAATCCAACTTCGTGATGTAACTGACTTGTCCAACTTTCTCGATACAGTCCTCCAATGTTGGTCTTGGATATAAGTGTGATTTTGTAACAGTCTCGATCTTCCAATAATCCAAGCAAAATCATTGAGTCCCATCCGGTTTGGGAACTAAGGTGATCGGCGAGCTCCACTCGCTTGGGCTTGGTTCGATGATGTCCTCATTGAGCATATCCTCCACCTCCTTCTGGACCTGTCTGGCTTTGAGGGATAAAGCCGATATGGATTGTTTTATCGGAACAGTACTCTCTACAACAACTTCATATACAATAGTGCCCACCATATGATTCTAACATATGTCCTCATATTGCAATAACAAACCTTTCAACTGTGTTCTATGCTCCTGAGACAGATAGTTTACTAATCTACCCCACTGCTGAAGGAATTCTACGTTTTTGACATATTTTGAGGCACATCAAAATCCACGACATTTGGAATTGATTCTTCACTCTGTGGGGGAGTAAATAACACCTGTTTCTCCAATTCTTTCTCTCCTCTACTTTTCAGGAGGGGACCTGCACACTCATTTATAAGTCACATGAAGTGGTCTTCAAATGTGGGAATTGGCAACAGAGGTGCTAGTTTCATTACTGTCCGTGTCCTACCTACCATTTGGCATGAATGACATGTATGCCAAACGTTAACCACATCTTTGTGCATTCCAGGTCAATAAAAATATTTTTGTCCCTTAGCCCGAGTCTTTCGTACCCTATGTGACCTCCTACAGGTATTTCATATGCTACCTGTAAAACTTCCTGTCTCTATGCTACTAGCAACACAATCTGGTGCACCTCAGCACATTTCTCCTCTGCACTAACCTGATGTGGTCTCTATTTCTGTCTTAAGGTCTATCTTTCAGATAATAACCCTCATGAATATCCTCTGCCTCCTTTTCAGAGTACACATCCACATATATATCTTTTATCGTCTTGTCTGTCTGTTTCAAGTCCTTTAGCCTTTCAGGACAAAACACCTCTGTCTGACCCACTGCCTGTTAAGGTTTTCCCTGCACCATTACGGCAAACAGGGTGTCCATTAACTGAATCTCAACTCCTTCATCTTTGTCTATAGTTTGTCCTTCGTGCTGTGACTTGTAATAGTGGGATATGGTTACTGCACAGCCTGGGAAAATACCAGGATATTTCCGATTTAACACTTCCGTTTCTTTGTCTTCCTTGGGCTTCTCCACAACAAGCGATGTCACTCCCAACTTGGAAACTGCTAAACCCTTCCCAAGAACAAACTGCATTCCTGGATGTGACAGTCTGTCAATCCTTCCCGCTATAACATCCCCAGTCTTGATTAGGCACTCCAACCTGATCTTACATTGGGAAATGCTAAATTTCTGTCCATCCTTCCCATACATTAATGCATTCCCGGGTAACAGATCAGAAAGACTGCAAATTCATTCATCTCTTCCTATTATCGTCTGGTTAGATCATGTATCTCTCAAAATGGTAACTTCTTGCTCTTCTACCCCCTTTAGTTCTGAGTAAACTTTACTCACAGACGCAAATTCTTTATAGAGATCAGGTACCAACTCCATACCCAGCCCCTGCCTTGGCTGTGCACTTTCCTGCAGCTCTTCGGTCTTGTTGGGGTTTCCTTTAAATCTTTCACTAATGCCACTGGCTTAGCTTCGTTTACCACATCTTTTCCCACAGTCCTTTTCTTAACAATCAGCACTGTGACCATACATTAACGTCCTTATGTCGGTGAAAACACCTTTTCCTAATGCCCTTTGGAAACCACCGGCACTGTAATTTTCTGTGTCCCACTCATTTACAGTGAAAACACCTGAGGCCTTTCACCTCCTTTCCACTCACTTGGGCAGCTTCTTTAACCTGTGGTAAACTCATATGTTCTACTCTTTCTTTTATAGTGTAGCATCTCCCCTTCTCCCAAACTCTATCCCTCACAGGACAAAATTCTGGCTGGAAGCTTGTCTTATGCAGCAGCATGTATTCATCTATTAATTCTCCTGCCCTTCTCAATTTCTGAACTTTCTTTCCCTCCACATGAATTATTATCATCTCTGGAAGTGAGGTTTTAAACTCCTCCAGCAGAATAATCTCCCTTAGAGCCTCATAGGTCTTATCTATCTTTAAAGCCTGCACCCATCTATCAAAATGCCTATGTTTAATTCTTTCGAACTCAACATAAGGATGATCTTGTTCCTTCTTTATGTTTCTGAACTGCTATCTATATGCTTCCAGTACCAATTCCTAAGCACATAAAATACCTTGTTTCACGTCTTCATAATCTCTTGACCCCTCAACTGGCAGGGGAGCAAATACCTCACTAACTGTGCCGACCAGCTTAGCCTGAACTACCATTACCCATAAATCCTTTCACCACTCTACCTGCCTAGCCATTTTTAAAAAAGAAATAAAGAAGGCTTCAACATCTTTCTCATCAAAATGTGACAGAATTTTGACATAGTTGTATACATCACTAATGTCCCTTTTACTCTCCAGCCTGTTCACTTGACTTTGCATACTAAATCACAACTTCTCAAGTTCAAATTCAATCTCCCTTTGCTCAGCTGAGAACCTTCTCCTCTCTTTTTAATCCCCGGTCTCTCTTCCCTCTTGCTTTCTCTTTCTTCTCTCTCTTTCTCTCTCCCTTTGTTTATCTTTAAAACTACATTTTCTTCAACTGTAATTTAAGTTTTTTTTCTAAATATCGTTCACTTGTCTGTTTCTCTGGCACACCTTTTTGTTTGATTAATTTCCTGACAATTTCAACTTTACTCTTGTTCTTGGTTAAACCCAAATCTAAATTCTTTGCTAATTCTAAATATTTGGCCTTTATTTTTCCTATTAAATGCCATCGGCAAAAGTGAGAATCATCTTAAATCTTTTTAACATTTTTAAAGAGCCATTTCTCTCACTTTAAAATTAACCAACTACAAGTCACCGAAATTAAACAAAGTGTCTCATCGACTTTTTATTTAAAGCTCTCGGATAATAACTGATTATGATTGATTAAATTATTAAATGAGTTAATGTAAATGATTAAATCTGCTGTGCATTTTCATACCCCAAACCCATTTAACTCTGCCCAAATCTCAGACTAGATCTGTCTAAACTTGTTTTAATCACAGACAAAAGCCCCAAACTGTTATGACACAGGGTTAACCCTTCTCCTAATCTGAACCAGCCACAAAGAAAAAAGTGCACCTCATGCTGTAATCTGTTAAATTTCGAGAGGCAATGATCCATTTACAGAGGTCACTATTTAAAGTAAAATTAACAATTTTGTTATTTAAGTCCAACAGAGAATATTAAAATGAAAATTATTTAGAACTCGTTTCGTTAAACCTATCTTTTACCTTCCACTCTACAATACTGGTCCGATAAAAGATAACACCATGATTAAGATTTGAAAAAAATACAATCACGTTTCAAAACCAGTCAGCTTTGTCAATTCTCCTTTGTAGATTTTTCTCTGTAGATTTTTATCTCGGTTGGCATTGATGTTCTGCTGTGCAAACGTCTTACAGACAGGTACCTTTCAGAAAGCTCTTCAGCTTTGTGGATGCCCTTGGCAGTTCTCTCCCTAAATGTTCAAACTGTCCAGTTTTACACCTCAAAACATTGGATTATTTAATTGATTTGGATGTCATCAAAAACATTATATTTCAAACTCCATTGGATTTCAGAGTGTTGGGGCATAGTTAAACTGACCGGCCGAATTTGAATTTGATTTTGTGCCATGACAACTCAGACTCACTATTTGTTTCACAGTCAAATTTTACATTTTAACTTTTTTCAGAACACTGTACACCTCTACACGTTCATATCAATATCGTTTGTCAGCCCTATGTAGTTTACCATGAATTTGATCACCTAAGTTCACGTAATAGTTTTTTTTTTAAAATAAGACCCGCTTTCTCTCATCCTTCCTTTGTCTAAATCCTTCTTTCCAGTTATGATTCCAATTGCTTACAATGTTACTGGTATTCTTCGACAAAGTGATACATTGTGTGTGTTTTGTGAATAATCCTCTGTAATTGAAATGAGATGAACGAATGAGATGCAATCACATTCCCATATGAAGAAGTAAATGTGCAACTTTTCCGAGCTTTCTGATTTTAAAAATGATGCAAAAATCTCCTTTATTCAGGATTGGGAAAGTGAACAAATGGCGTTCACAGAGAGAACAGGAGTAATTCAATAAAGCTTTACTGGGATCATTGAATGACTAAATATTTAGTTTTCCCCTGAGATTTTAAATTTAGCTTTGTTTCAAGTCTGAGTTGTGCATGTTTTTGTCAATAGGCAAATATCATCGGTGACAAAACCACAAGTTGCTGGTCATGCTCAGTGTTTATGGAAGTATCTGCTGTGAGAAAGCAGATTCAACATAGGGTAACAGAATGGGTCTAGGTTGCTTACTTTTTGCCAATAGTGTTCAACTATGTGCCGGTTAGGTGCATTAGTCAGGGGCAAATGCAGAGTAATCGAGTAGGGGAATGGGTCAGAGTACGTTACACTTCGGAGGGTCAGCGTGGACGTGCTGTGTGAAATGGCCTGTTTTCCCACTGCAGTGATTCTGTGATTCTATGAATTGTTCGTACAAAGGGCGGTTGGTGCGAGGATCAGGGATGTCTCTGAGCATGTTCTGGGCATACTGAAGGGGGTGGGTGAACAGCCAGCGGTCGTGGTACACATTGATATGAATGATATCCTTAAGAGGAGTGAAAGGTCCAGCAAAGAATGTTTAGGAACCAAGACCTGAGTTTAAAAGCAGGATCTCCATGGTTGTGTGGGAAATAGAACCCACTGAATTCAATAACTTCAGTCTGAGACAAGATCTGAAGCAGCAGTATCGGTTATTATACTCTTGCAAGAGTGGTGCCTATGAGATAGGCACACCGAATTTAACTAGTACACAACTTTTTGTACAATTCATTCCCCTTTTACTCCTCCCCTACTTATTCCATTGCTTCTCCCCTGTTTACATCTCCCACTTCTTTCAACACGGCTGTTTATCTGTTGCCTCATCTGGCCTTGTTCGTGACAAAAATGCATGTCCTGCTTGGCTGTTTCACCACATCCCTCTGTGGTCTATTGTTATATATCCTCCTTGACTGTCATCTGCTTCCTTCTTCGCTAAAGCAACATTTCCTTCCATTCTTTGCCCATACGGATCCTTATGAACTCTTGATTGTGTTTTTTGTTTGTTTTTGCAGAAGTGGGAAACAGATACTTATAGCTGTTTGTGCAAGCATATCTCGCTTAACCTACACCCCTCTTCCACTTTCATTTTTTCAGCCTTGTGATTGTTGCTGATAACAACATTTATAATTACTCCTCACAATTCCCCCTTTCTATTTTTACATTTAATTGTTGTTTCTGCAATTTTTCCTTTAAGCACCGCCCCCAAAATTCACAAGCATCATTCCTGAGACTTCATCCATCTTGGTCTCACTCATCCCCTCATTATTTAATAGAAGAAAGTCCTTCTGCCTGATTCCCTTTTAGGGGGCATCTCTTTCATTAAGGCTGTCTCAATCAATCTTTGGGTGAGCCCTCAAATACAGGGTATGATGCAACAGCCAATGGCTACCAATACCATGGCTACTACTACCAGGGAAGTAAGGATGGAAACCACCATAGCCTTCCATTTTCTAAACAATGATTGACGCCATCACGTGAGAGATGTGTTTTCTCCTGAATTATCAGCAGTTTCTCTGCTAAGGTAGTCAAAGCCCTTACGGCCCGAGCAATTGAACCATCAGGTGCAGTGTTATTGGGAATGAAGGTAAAACAGCTTCCTCCTAACATCACACACACACACACATACCCTTTTTCCACTAGAATCATATCAAGGGCCATTCTGTTTTCCCAAGCCATCCTACTTGTCGCGTCAAGCTGTTCTGATATTCCTTTAACAGCATTTCTTGTACAATTTATAAATCGCTGTTGGTTATAGAAAATGTAATTTATCCAATCTACATTTTTATTAACTGTCACCCACCAAAAGAGAGCTGACTCGGGGGATGCTTTTAAGTCTTTCATCTCCAAGGGAGGGAACATCAGAGATAGGGAGGTACAGTTCCTATCATTCCATGCAGTCTTATCCTATTACAGGGCTATCATATGTTTCATGCCCTTCCTGTCTCGCTTCCACCCGAGCGGAAAGGGAACCACCTGGGCCACCTGGTATACCGGAGGCACATGCATAGCAATTGCTTTTGTTCAGACTTTTTACAGTATACTTTACCCATTCAATCCAGGCATTTTCATCCCCGTACCCAGTTTCTATTTCAATGGTCTGTTTAAGTCCTTTACCTCTATACTTTTTACTACTTTAAAGTCATCGGGAGGGGTGAAAGGTTGTACCTTATTATCCAGTAGTTCTGCCCATTTTCCCTGTCCTACGCTAATTCGTAAACAACAGCCCAAGAAATCATTCCCGATAGTTTTCATGTAAATGTAACTGATAGGTGCCCCCCGCCGCCCCCCCCCCCCCCACCCCCAGGGTTGCTTCGTGCGATGTTTCGTTATCGTTAAGTATATTGGGTTACACTGTATCGGGACAATCAAAAGCTGTTCGGAAGGTGGCCCAGTGTATTGTGACGAGACTATTATACCAAGTACCATCCCCGAGGCCATTCCCATCGGACTTAAGATGTATATCTGAGCTGTGGTACTGTCCCTGATTATGTACATCCCCACAATTTACCAAGCTGCATGCATCGGCATCTATTACTTGCGGGTTATCAGACTCAGGAACCGTTAATAACACATATGACATTGATGTTTGACAAAATCCCAATAATAAGAGAGCTATTATCATAACTCTAAGCATCCCCAGCATTCTAAGATCGTGCTGAAGCACCAAATGACTTAAGATACTTAAAACCCTCACTCAATATCCGTTGTATTTGATAAGGGCTACTAAACCTTGCTTGTCAAGGTTCACCTATAACTGGAAGAAATAGTAATACCTTATCCCCGATCGCAAAATTGCACTTTTTAAAAACATTTCCCATCTGCTTCCTATTTTATTGCATATTGCAATACTTTTAAATGCTGTCTAGCCAACTCCCCAGCGCTATTAATCGTCCCTTAAGTTTTGAGACCGAGTCCAAATGTGTGGCCTTTAAACTCTGATTTGCTATTTTCTCCTTAATCAATTTTAATGGTTCTCTCACTTAATGCCCCAAACATAATTCCAATGGAATGAATTTGCTCTGTTAATTTTGGGCATTCCTGATAACAAAAACTGCAAATGGAATTCCCAAACCTTAATCATCTGGATAATCCCTGGATTATAAGACCTCAACATGGTCTTTAATGTTTAATGTCACATTTTTAGCGCTCCTTGCAATTTTGAATGGTTTGCAGTAGATTTGAATTGCTTAATCCTAAAACATTATCGTGATAAATTAGATGTAAAGTTTGAACCTTGATCCCACTGTATCTTCATTGGTAGTCCGTATCTTTTTTTTATAAAAGAGTAATTCCTTTCCAATTCTTTTAGCTGTGATACTGTATCTTGGGATGACCTCTGGAAATCTAGTCGATGCCACCATTAGTGTTAACAAATACTGATGGCCACTTTTTTGTTTGCGATCGGGAACCTAGCCAATCAATTAAGACTCCTGTAAAAGGTTCCTCAAATGCCGGAATAGTTATGAAAGGTGCAGATTTTATTATCGCTTGAGTTTTTCCAATTACATGACATGTATGACACATCTGGCAAAATTCAACTGCATCCTGTTGCGGTCCAGGCCAGTGAAGTGTCTCTGTATTTGGTCTGTTTTTTTCCTCACTCCTAACTGACTTCTAGATGGTAACTCATACACCATTCGCATCACCTCCTTTCTGTAACCCATTGGCAATATGATTTGATGAATCTCTTCCCATTTCTCATCTCCTTGAAAATAGTTAGTCTAGATTTCCTCATTTGGACATCATTTTTAAGGTAATAACACTTAGGGATACATTCAAAATTCCTAACGTATTTGTTTTTTGATGCAACTGCTTTAAACTTTTATCTTCCTGCTGTGAATCAATCAGTTTAGCTGAGCAAAAAATATTTACATGATCACCTATTTGCACCTGTTTTGTCTCAACTTTCTGATGGACCAAAGTATCTGCTCATGCCATTTAAGCTTCCTTATCTTTACGTTTTTAGTATTTTCTATTTCAACTGGTGATATTGGGACTTTATTACCCATAATCAGGAAAGTTTCCAGGATAAGATTCCTACATTGATTCAGTTGTCTGCATATCCACTGGCTTTTAAACGAGAGTAGCAGTAATCCAACCACTGAATCCGCTATATTTTCTGCAAGGACAAATTTCATTCCTGGAGCTGAGAGTTTGTCCAGTACCCCTGCCACAATTTCCCCACACTTTTTGGGACACGCTAAGCACACATTACATACTTTTGCACCTTTTGTCTCATGGTGAATTCCCTCTTGCAGTACCTTTTCTGGAAATAGTCCTTCAGGAGTACATATCTCCTTATGTTTTCACAGAGGATCCTGTGTCTCTTAATATTACACCCTCTCTACCTGCCCTATGTGAGTAAAATTTCCCTTTGCAGGTATATTTTCTAAGCAGATCTGGCACTTCCTCCTTAACAAACTTCCAATCAGCTTGTACACTCTGATGCAGCTTTCTAGCTTCCACTGTGCTTTCTGTTACCACTCCGACAAAACTCCCAGACTTATCTTTTTTCCTGCATCCGTTTTTTTTCTGAACCCACCAAAACAGTGATTTCATGTGTCCTAATTTGGTGCAATGAAAACACCAGAGCTTTTTATCTTATTTGCCTCCTTCACGTATTGCCTTTTTACCCTGTCGTAAGTTCTTCACCGAGATCTATATCTCCCTTTCTACGTGGGGATTTCTCTTTGCCACAATTTCTATCCATCATGGACTGAAATTGATTCTGGAAGCCAGAACAAGTTTTATAATCATAATCACTAGTCATAATCATCAGCCTCTTCAGCTGCCAGTTTTGGCTTTATAAATCTATGATCTTCCAAATGAGTGTGCACTATGTGAATGCTTAAACACCTTCAAAGTAATTGTCTCTCGAAGACCATCGTATGTTTGCTCTCTTTTTAAAGCTCTTATCCATCTATCAAAATTACTTTGTTTGATCCTTTCAAACTCAATATGTGTTCGAACAGGATCCTTCCTTAAATTCCTGAAACGTTGTCTGTAGGCTTTTGGCACAAGCTCACATATATGTTTTCCTCTCCTCATACTCCCCAGATCCCTCCTTTGATTGTGTTGCACATATCTCACTAGCTCTACATACAAGTTTTGTTTGGGTCAACAAAACCTACATGGTCACTGGCCACTGAAATTCTTTAGCCACTTTCCTACTCATCAAATTTAGGCAAGCTGTGAATATACTGAAACTAGGCTTTGGACTACAATGGGATTGCCCATCCTCAGTCTGTTCCTCACTAAGCTTACCTTCAGCCTTCATCCTCATCCTTTAAAGCTGACTTTCCATTCTAAGTGTCCATCTCTGAAGCTCAAATGCTCCCTCTTTTTCTTTCTCTCCTGCTGAATGCATTATTTTTTTCTCTTTCCTCTGCTAAACCTATTCGGTTATCTTTCTTCCTCTTCTGACTTTAGTCGTAGCTCAAACTGCTTCATCTCTGCTTCTAACTCAAGCTGCTTCTTTTGCGATTGAAGTTTAGTCATACCACAGATCCTGATGGAGTTTCCAGCAAGATGGAATGCTGAACTATTGCTGCAATCATCTCATCTTTCCTCACATCAGACGGTTGCTTCAACTCACTTTGTCTACTAATTCCCGCTGCTTGGACTTATGTGCATTCTGTAAAACCCACAAGGTCACTTTCCCGACCTCCAAAACAAGCTTGGTTCCTGCAAGAACCATTGCTACCTGAAGCTCTGCTTACTCACCAAATCAACACACGAAATAAGACACAATAGCACCCGCCACTCGCTGTCTAAATTCTGCAAAGGCCCCCTAATTTGTTGCGGACCAGACCCGACCCCTCAAAACGTTTAAATGGGAATCCCGGACCTTAGATTTGCTATTTTTTGAAGGTTAGTGTATAGCTGATACTTCCAGAGTGAATTAGCTGGTCAGACAGCCGATTTTTAAACAAATGACATTTATTTGCCAAATTACCAAATGAAACATAAGGAACCGAAAATAGAATACCTGAATAACGTAGCGTATCCGAACCTGACAGGCTATCCCGATTTAAGGATGCTGTTCCAATATACTTGCAACAACCCAATAAACAAAACCCCTCAGCACCAAGGGTAAAACTGACACAACTGCTTACAGGTTATAAGGTCAGAAGGTCAGAATGAGGCAGAGAGCGTCCAGTGACCCTGACTCAACAAACCCCCGAACTGATCCAGCCTGTCCAGTTGTGGGAGCTGGACAGGTCCTCTTGATTATACAGGCTACTTTTCAAGACTTGAAAGGCTTCTGTATGAGGTATTATCAGTTAGGTATAAACAAAAGGACCCCAACGAACCTTTCAAAATTATGACATATTGGAATCCTTGGTCGTTTAGACCCTCTTTAAAAAACATCAATGACAACATAACCCTGTAAAAGGACTAGCTTTGTGAGAACATGCCACATTTGGCTTTGGACGGAATTCCAAAAATGTAAATCTTACAGCTTTGAAGACAATATGATGCATTAAGTTGTTTGTTAGTTTTCATAAAACGGTACTCAATCATACTGTGTGTTGAAGATTCAGCATGGTCACGAGTGGATTGTCCAGACAGATCCACACTTCCTGTATATGGTCAGGGCAAATACATCCACTGAGAATCTGTTGCTTTGCGACTGTACTAGTCGAGGAGAGACCAGCATGGAAACCAAGTCTAGATTGTGATTTTTTTGTGGATGGTCATGATGGAGCGTTCAGGTGGTTACAGTATTGCAAATGAACAACACAGCAGAATCATCTAGCCTGCGATAAGAAAACGTCCATAATTCTCCCTCACAACTAACTTCACGAGAGCAATTGGTGATGGGAGATGTGACCATAGAACATTGAACATAGAAAAATACAGCGCAGTACAGGCCCTTCGGCCCTCGATGTTTCTCCGACCGAAGCCTACCTAACCTACACTAGCCCACTATCCTCCATATACCTATCCAATGCCCGCTTAAATGACCATAAAGAGGGAGAGTCCACCACTGCTACTGGCAGGGCATTCCATGAACTCACAACCCGCTGTGAAAAGAATCTACCCTACCATCTGTCCTATACCAACCTCCGCTTAATTTAAACCTGTGTCCCCTAGTAACAGCTGACTCCATACATGGAAAAAGGTTCTCACTGTTAACCCTATTTAAACCCCAAATCATCTTGTACACCTCTCTCAAATCTCCCTTAAACCTTCTTTTCTCCAATGAGAACAGCCCCAAGTGCCTCAGCCTTTCCTCATACGATCTTCCTACCATGCCAGGCAACGTCCTGGTAAACCTCCTCTGCACCCGTTCCAGTGCCTCCACATCCTTCCTATAGTATGGCGACCAAAACTGTAGACAATACTCCAGATAAGGCCGCACCAGAGTCTTATACAACTGCAACATGACCTCAGGACTCCGGAACTCAATTCCTCTACCAATAAAGCCCAGTACACCATAAGCCTTCTTCACAGCACTATTTACCAGGGTGGCAACTTTCAGAGATCTGTATACATGGACACCAAGATCCCTCTGCTCATCCACACTACCAAGTAGCCTACCATTAACCCAGTAATCCATCTTCTTGTTACTCCTACCAAAGTGAATGACTTCACACTTAGCTACATTGAACTCCATTTGCCACCTTTCTGCCTAGCTCTGCAACTTATCTATATCCCGCTGTAACCTGCCACATCCTTCTTCACTGCCCACCACTCCACCGACTTTCGTATCATCCGCAAACTTGCTCACCCAGCCTTCAAGCCCTTCTTCCAGATCATTTATAAAAATGACAAACAGCAATGGTCCCAAAACAGATCCTTGTGGAACACCGCTAGTAACTGCACTCCAAGATGAACCTTTACCATCAACTACTACCCTCTGTCTCCTTCCAGCCAGCCAATTCCTAATCCATTAGTCAGCAATGTCAACATTCAATTCAATCCAGTTGTTATTTTGAACTGAAGGTCGAATTCTGAAAGAAATTATCTGGATCTGTTTGTGCAGTGACTGTGATTGATGTTAGTCTCCATGGATCCTAATTATGTCACTGGATGGTTTTTCTCTTCTATTTGTACCGGGCGTCTTCCAATGCTTTATCCCATTGTTGCTGCAGATGCATCATCTGCAACACTGACAAGGATCAGCAGTTGCAGAAACAGGGAGAGGAGAGATCAGAATCAGAGAACCACAGACTGGAATATTCCAACAATGGACCAGAATCTGAGAACAGTAGACTGGAATGTCGCACCAATGGTTCAGAATCTAAGAAAAATAGACTGGAATGCTGCAACAATGGACAGGAGTTTATCTTTGGGTCTTATGTATCTTTCCTGGTTTTGGCACAAATTACCATATCGGATATTAGGTGTACTGTGGATTATTCAGGCTGGTTACTATCCCATGCTCGCTATTGTTGGTGTTCCTGGTAAGTCTCCCCATCTCTATCGATTTATTAATCCCATAAGCCATGGTGAACTTCAATGCTATTTCTGTTATCTATTTTTAGTAAAGACTGAAACTATTGTCTTCAGTTTCAAATGCAAATCCATTCATTCTCCACAAATTTCAGAACCACCCACACTCCCGCCCTCACAAACATCTGAGAACAAGACTGTTCACAATCCCGAAGTACCCATTTGCCCCGAATTGATTTATGTCTTGGTATTCTCTCCATCACTAAAGCTACCCACTACCAACTCCATGATATCCCCAGACCCCATCTTGACGTCAGTGGGGGTGCTAAATAAACCATTAACTACACCATGGTAAAACTGAGACTTTATGGTTCCTGTTCTCTTCTAATCGCTCTTTCCGTTACAAATGTTTCCATCAAAATCTTGTTCTTGTCTGTAAAATATATTCATGACAGGGACACTGTGTCAGAGTAGTACTGTCGGTGGCCACGTAATTCAGTGGTCCAGATATCTACACTATGGACGCTGTTTCAAATCTTATCTCAGATGATGACAGAACTTAAATTCAAATAAGAGGAACTGGAAATAAAAGTGAATTTTACTAATATAATCCAACCAGCACTTTGTCAAGAAGTTTATCTATTTCACTGTTATCCTTTGGTGAAGAAATCTCACATTATTGCCTGATCTGAATTAAGACTGATATCAGACTCAATACTTTAAGGAATGGCCTCACAGTAACAGGCATTTAGTGAGGTCCACAAATGCTGCCCTGCCAGTGATGCAGACATCCCACGCAATAACAACATGTAAGGTAGAGGGAAAAAATACAAAGTATGATACTAGAGATCAGAAACAAAAGGAATGAGTAAGTGCCAGAGAAACTGAACAGATTTGGCAGCCTCAGGTCGAGAGAAAAATAGAAGTGAAATTTCGCATCCTATCACTATACATCAGAACTGAATGCAGCTGGGAAACAGTGTGTTTGATGTTGATGACATGTTTGGCTGCTGTGAAAGGAAGAAGGAGTGAGTTGAATCGATAGAGAAAGAGAGAGGTAGAGAGAAAGAACAAACAAAGGGTTCGTTGATGATCAGCTGGAATGGAAATAAAAATCCAGACTAATCTTATTTATTTTTCTCTTGTTCTCATATTACTGAAATTCATGCCCGTGTCAGGTATATATAAAAGTCCCCGTTTGAAGTGAGTTATGTCACTTTGTCTCTCTTCCTTGAGTGTGATCATCTTCTTTTATTCAGTAATGGGATGCTGGGCCAGTATATAATTCCCTTTCTTCATTGTCCTTGAGAAGGTGTTGGTGAGCTGCCCTCCTGACCCACTGCAGTCTATGGGCTGTAAGTAGTCAGTGCTGAGGTCCGCCCGCATTGATTTATTTGAGAATTTGTCGTGAGTGACATAACTGAGCGGCTGGCTTGTCCATTTCAAACTACAACTGTGTGTTAACCACAGTGCTATGGGCCTGGAGTCACATGTAAATCCGACCGGGTGAAGATGGTAGATTTCCTTCCCTGAAGTGCACTAGTGTGCCAGGTAGGACAAACACAATGCTTTCATTGCTTCATTTGATTCTCAATTCCTGATATTTTATTGAATGCAAAATCTAACATTTGCCTTGGTGGGATTCGAATCCGGGGTCTGAGACATCACCTGGGTCTCTGGGTTAACATTACAGGGATAATACTGTTAGGCCATCACCTCCTCAGCATCTCCAATGATCTCCAATGGCAAACGTGGCATTGCTGTTGGCGTGGCTGTGCTTAAAGCATAGCGTTTTGCAAGGCAACAAAATGATTTGGCAAAACATATCATCCTTCTCATTTTGTATTAATGAGAAGGCGAGATGATGGGAAGTGCTCTTGGTGAAAAGGAGGTGGATGTCCTTGGCCATGAGCCACTGACAGAATTCATACAGAGCAGTAAGTACTGAGCATCATGTTGTTCACAAAATTGTCAGCAGCGACACTCTGACAGGGTTGGTCATTCTCAAAAGCTTCTGACCTCCATGCAGAAGACTAGACTGTCTTCTCAGAGATGGAAGATGCCTCCTTGAGACATGGCACAAATCATCCGCTGTGCCTCCTTACCATCAGCAAACCATGTTAATGTAATATGCGTGAAACATTAGCAATGGAGCCAGAAGGCACAGCATGGAACAGTCTGTTTGTGCATTCTCTGCTTCATTGGTTTGTAAAGTTACAGCATCGATGACGTCCTCCTATTTCTGTGTAACAGTTTGGAGAGGCTGAATGGCCTCTTCTGTTCGTGTGTCAGTGTCTCGGGTGGCTGAATGTCCTCTTCCTCGTTCCAGGGAAGAGGCTCATTATTGGTTGACCCGTGGTAGCTGCTTACCTGCGTGTTGTGCTGACTAGTTTCCTTATATTCCTGTGTAACATTAGACAAACAGGAGGTTGGAAGAAACAGCAAGTCCGGTAGCATCAGGAGGTGAAGAAGTCAACATTTCAAGTATACCTGTTCTTCAGGATTGCGGGTGGGGGTAGGGGGAACTGCAGATAAGGAGGGAAAGGAGTGGTTGGGGTGTGGAGAGCAGAAGGATGGTGAGGTAGGGGATAGGTGGACACAAGTGGTGGGTGCAACGTGGTTGTTCGATGGGACGGATGAATATAGTTGGGAACTAGAAGGTGGGGTCATTTGGTGGAATGGAAGGGAGGAGGCGGGGCTGGAATGGTTATTTAAAATTGGTGAACTCAATGTTGAGTCCTCCAGGCTGTAAGCTAACCAGGCAGAAGGTAAGATGTTATTCGTTCAATTTGCGGTCTGACTCACTGTGGCAACAGAGGAAGCCAAGGAGGTCATGTTGGAAAGGAATTGGGAAGGGGAATTGAAATGGGTGGTGAGTGGGAGCTCAGGCCAGCCCGTTTGGACCGGGCTGTGATGCTCGGTGAAATGTGCACTTAGTTTACGTTGCTCTCCCCGATGTAGCCAAGACCACATCAGGAGAACCTACTGCAGTGAACTAGGTTGAAGGAGAGGCAGGTGAACCTCTGTTTCACCTGGAAGGACTGTTTGGGGCACTGGTTAGAGGTGAGGGAGGTGTGTGCCAGCAGGTGATGTATTTTATTTTTCATCTGCAAGTGTCAGTTGCCCATGGGGATTGACAGGTTTGGTGGGGAGTATGGCACGAAACAAAATTAGTGAAGGGATCAGTCCTTGTGGAAGAAGTGCCAGGTAATGGGATCCAACCTAGTTTACTGTATCTGCCATTCCTGATGTGGTCTTCACTATATCAGGGAGACCAAATGCAAACTAAGGGGAATGGTTTGCTGAGCATCTCAGCTGGTCCTGTAAGGGCTGACCTGACCTCCCAGTCACTGCCTATTTCAATTACACCTACCAATCCCATTCCGACATGACATCATTGACCTCCTCCATTGCCACAAAGAACCAAAGCACAAATTGGAGGAACAACGCTTCATATTCCACCTGTGTAGCCTACAGCCGAGGGTCTCAACACTGAGTTCTCCAATTTGTAGTAACCTCCCTTCCAATCCCCAGATCTCCTGCTTAGCCACTCCCCTTTCCATTCCTCTGATCAACCCATTTTCCAACTGTCAACTGGATTCATTCTTCCCATTGGCCAACCTGGTGGTACCCTTTACCTGTGTTCGCCACCACAACACGCCGTCTCCTCCTATTTCCCCACCTCGCCTCATTATCAGTACACACCCTTGCCCCCACCCCCAGACATGAAGGAAGGTTACACCCAAGATGTGGACTTTTTCTCCTGATGCTGCCTGGCTTGTTGTGGTCTTCCAGTTTCCTGAATTCCAACATTTGTAGTTTTTTTTAAAAATCTCTTCTTGTGTAATAGGTAAGAGAGAGTGAATGCGCAGTGCCTCTACTTATCCAATAGCTTCTATGGGCTGAATGGCATTCTCATGTTTCTGTGAAACCAGCTTGAGATGCTGAATGAGCTCCTCATTTTTAGTCCTGTGGAAATGTTCAGGGTCCAGCAGTGCTGTTACATGAATGTTGCCTACACATTAACAGCATGAGCTTGAATGTTGTCCAGGTTTTGCTGTTTTATGCGATCTTTTCTGAGCATCCTCACTTCTGATCGAATGACGGAGGGTAAGACGTTGCTGAAGCAGCTGAAGATGTTTGTGCCGAGGAAGCTACCCTGAGGACCGCACACAGAGATATCCAGGGACTGAGAAGATTGATCTCCATCAGCCACATGGTGCTCCAAATGGCCCAACCGCTTGGGAATTTACAACGGATTCCAATTAGGTGCAATTTTATTCAGCCTCCTTGACACCTTGTTCAGTCATGTCCATGCAGAGCCAGTCATTCTGACGCTGTGTTCATATCTTTTGATTTGGAGATGCGTGTTGGACTGGGGTGTACAAAATTAAATATCATGGTATTCAAACAGATGAAAGACTCAACAGACTATCAATTTTTCAATGTTATAATTTCATTTACATCACACTAAAGTTTTGCTGTAAATTCTGTGTGTTACGATCGAGCCCTCCACCATTAACTAATGAAGGAGCGATGCTCCGAAAGCTAGTGTGCTTCCAATTAACCCTGTTGGACTATAACCTGGTGTTGTGAGATTTTTAAGTTCATAGCTTTTGTTCATGTCAAAGGCCAAGGTAAATGTGTGGGGACTGTTCCCTTCTCTCAGAGGGTAGTTACTGTTGGGGCCTCTCTATCCCAGACAACTACATCTCTGAATGTTTGAGGGAGCAGGGTGGTGTTAATGAATGTTGACACATCAGGGAGTTAAGGCTACAAAGAATTGGGCATGAAAGAGAAATTGCGGCCAAGAGAAATCAGCCCTGACCTTACTGAAGGAAGGACAGGCTTGACGGGCTATATAGCCTGGTATTATTACAATAAACCCGATAGCCCAGTCACTTTATTGCCTCTTCCATATCCCGTGGTACTTCAAGTAGCTGAATAGGTTGACATCGTTGCTGCATGATCTAAACTGGGTCTAGTTCTATAGATTGGAGGGGCTGATTGGTCTCTTCCTGTAAATGTATATCATAGTCCAGGGGCTGAGAAGCCACATCCTGTTCTGGTGTAACTGAAATCCATATACACCAGATCGCCCACCCTTGGAGAATGTCATCACTGCAGATGCCGGTGATCAGAATTGAGAAGTGTGGCGCTGGAAAATGCTCAGCTGGTCAGCCAGCATCCGAGAACCAGGAATATCGATGGCTTGGACATTCCTGATGATAGAGTTGTGCCCAAAACGTCGATTCTCCGGCCCCTCGAATGCTACCTGACCTGCTGTGCTTTTCCACCACAACACATTTAGATGTCAACCGGCCCGCCCTACTCAACCTTCCTGGTCACATCATCAAAGAACAGGCATGAACTTCCACTGACAAAGCCATTCTTATTATTACTAATGAAACCCTGTTTTCCCAATGCATATACATCTTATCCCTCAGAATCTTCTCAAGTAATTTACCTACCACAGGTATTAAGCTTACTGGTCTATATTTCCCAGACTTTATTTTTCAGTCCTTCTTGCTTTCCTCCAATCTTCTGGGATCTCACTTATGGTAACTAATGATCAAAATTATCAGCAAGGCCCCCCGTAAGTTCTTCTCTAGCCCCTGCTCTGTTTTTCGATATATCTGGAAAGGACCATGAGATTTATCCAACTTCAAACATTCTAGTAGATCCAATACCTCCTCTACTGTGATATGGACTGTCCCTAAGTAATCACCAATAATTTCCCCAATTTCCCAAGTACTCATGTCTTTCTCCACGGTAAACATAGAGGAGAAATATTTGTTGAGGACATCGCTCATCTCTTATGGTTCCAAACAAACATATCCATTGAGGGGTCCTATTCTCTCTCTAGCTACTGCTTTTCCTTTAATATACTTAAAGCATCTCTTTGGATTCACCCTGATCTTCTCAGGCAAAGTTATCTCATACCCCCTTGTCTCCCTTCTGATTTCCTTCTTCAGTAAACTCCTGTATGCCCTGTACACCTTCAGGGATTCGCTTGATCCCAGCTGCCTCTACCTGAGCCACGCCTCCACATATCTTTTGGTAAAAGCCTAAACATCTCTTGTAATTCAGGGTACCTCATTCCTGTAAACTTTTCATTCACACTCACAGGAACATATAGATCGTAAGCTCCCACTTGCTGGAGGTCCCTTTGCTTGCAAACAGACTACTCCAATAAACCCCTGCAAACTCCTGCCTTAGTCCATCAAAATTAACCTTGCCCAGATTTAGAACTTGAATCTGTGGACCAAGTTCTTCCCTCTCCATAACTATTTTAAAATTAATAGATCTATGGTCACTGGTCCCAAAGTGCACATCTACTGTCACCTGACTCACCTGTCCTGACCTATTTCTTAAGAGTAGGACAAATTTTACTCCTTCCCAATTAGGATCTTCTACATTCTGCTTGAGGAAACTTTCCTGACGCACTTAATTGATTCCATCCCATCAAATCCCTGAATGTTCTGGCAGTTCCAGACTGTGTTATAAAAAAGTTAAAGCCCCTATTATGACAACCAAAATGTTCCTGAAAGTCTCCGGAATCTCTCTACATATTTTTGTTCCTGCAATTTCTGTTTACAATTTGGGGGCCTACCGTACAACCCCAATAATGTCACCATCCCCTTCTTATTTCTTAGTTCCACCCACAAAGCCTCATTGGATGATCCATCAGTTATTTTATCTCTGATCACTGCTGCGATACACCCTTTATTCAGAAATGCAACTCCCCTCCTCTCGTTCCACAATCTCTGTTCCTCCTAATGCATTTGACCCTGGTACATTAAGCTGTCAGTCCTATCCATCCCTCAGCCATGTTTCTGTAACAGCTAAACTATCGAGCGCCGATAACCTATCCACACCCTGAATTCATCGGCCTTAACTGTCAGCCCTTTTGCTCTTAAATAAACACAATTTAATCCATCGGCATTTCTTGTTCCCGATCGTGGTCCAGCCTGATATGTCTCCTCAATGTACTATGTTTGATTACTGTATCTCCATCCAGCCTCTCACTTGCCTCCCTGCTGCGGAGGATTCCACCTCCTGCCAATCTCGTTTAAACACTCCCCTGTTGTACTAGCAAAACTGGCTGCGAAGATATTGATTCCCCCTCAAGTTGATCTGTCACTAGTCCCTCTTGAACAGGTCAACTCTGTCACAGAAAAGCTCCCAATGGTCTAAAAATATGAATCCCTCGCACCAATTCTTTAGTCATATATTTATCTTGATATCCTCCTATTCTTACCTTCACTAGCTCATGACACTGGAAGTAATCTGGAAATTATCAATACTGAGGTCCTGGTTTTTAACTTTTCTCCTAGTTCTCAGTTAATCATTCTATAGAAACACATTCCCATATCTAACAGTGTCATTTGTACCATCGTGCACAATGACTTCTGGCTGCTCACCCGCCCTCTTGAGAACATTCAGCAGCCACTCAGAAACATCCTGGATCCTGAAATCTGAGAGCCAACACACCATCCTAGTTTCTTGTTTGTGATCACAGAATCTCCGATCTGTGTCCCCTAACAATCAAATCTCCTATCTCTAAGACCCTGTTTACCTTTATCCTTTCCTGCAGCCCCCCAGATCCAGTGCATCCATCTTGGCTACTGCTGCTTTCCCCTGAACAGTCATTCCCTGACACCTATCTCCCATCTCCCAACATACACAAAACCAGTATCCAGAATGGTATACTTGGTTTCGAGAGGAATAGCCACAGGGGATTCCTGCACTTTCTGCCTACTCCCTTCGCCATTCCTGGTGGTCGCCCAGATACTCTCTGCTTGGAACACGACAGGAAGCAAGGAAAGCCTGTTGGATTAAATTGCTTTTAATTAAATGGAACTGGGCTGACAGGTAACGCAGATGAACTCAGGGCGTGGATCTTTACATGAGACTGGAATATTATAGTTCTTACAGAAACATGGCTAAGGGAGGGACTTGGGTGTGATCACCTCACTAAAGCTTTTATCTATGAAGTGTTCCATATCTCGGATGATCCAGAATGTTCCTGAACACGGTCTCCCAGGAGCTGCAGCAGGGTGCACTGCCCACACGTGTAGTCATCAGGGATAATGGAAATCTCCCTGAGCTCCCACAAACCGCAGGAGGAACAGACAACTGCCCTAACTGCCATCTCCACTGCTGTCAGACTAGCGTTAAAAAAGAGTTTATCTGAGCTTACCTTTACCTTTTGCTGAACTGCTGCTCACCGATTTCTCTGGAACCAAAGCATTACTACCTGTTCTGCCACTCACAGTACGTTAATAGACCACTCCACATTTAGGTTTGGTTAGGGTAGGATGGAGGCACTACAGTGATGTATTGTTTGGGCCTTAAGCACTCCAAAACACCAGGCCCATGCTTGGACTTGGTGGGGTGGGGGTGGGGGTTGTCTTGCTGAGGTCTTCCTCCTAGTAGTGGTGACTGCGCTGATGCAAATATTCACCCTGACAGCCCATCCGCGTTGGCGCAGACCTCTGTTTTTTTCGGTCTCCTAGTACTGCATTTATGAATTCCTTGTAACTACTGATTGTATTCGAAACTGTGTCTCACTCCGGAGTGAGAGATGTTGATATTCCAGTAAGTACAGCCTATTAAAAAAGGTTTGCCAATGGACATACGAGCGACAGTATGTCCATCCGCTCTCTAACTCTGCGTTTACTTTCAATTAGGGTACATTTATTCTGATAACATTCCATTCCATTTTCCTGCGTTTCCCCTGTAACCCTTTTTTAAAAATCTGTGGATCTCAGCCTTGAAGATATTTAGTGATCATTTCTTAACAGCCTTCACAATTTTCTGCAATTGTTTCCCTCCCACTGATGTGAGACATAGTGGTCTTTCATCCCATGGCTTTTTTTTTTCTAGCACTCTGTGTGGAAGTTGAACCTACATTAGATGTTGTTCTGTTTGATCACACCACCTCGCTGGCCAAGGGCAAAACAAAATAAAGCACAAAATGTAAGAGCCTGTAATCTCCTCCCTCATCTTCCACATCAGTCTAAGAGACAGTTCATCCAGATCTAGAGATTTTCCCACTTTTTATCCTGCATCAACTTCCAATTATTCCTCAGCTTCTATCAGGAACTGCTTCTCCAAAGTGAAGACCAATATGCAGTACGTGTTTGACATTCTCAGGTTCTATGCACAGTTTGCCTCCTCGGTCCCTAATACTCCCTATTCTTTCTCTTGTTACCCTCTTACCCTTAATAAACCGATAGAATGTCTTTGAATTCTTGATAATATTGCCCATTAATGTTTTTATCACCCCGCTTTTTGCTCTTCTACTTACTTTCTTGAATTTAGCCCAACACGTTCTCTACTCTTCTGGGACCTCCATTGACCTGCTCACTTTATGCGTGCTTTAAGCTTCTCTTTCATTTTTAATTCTGTTCTGAATATTTGTAGACATTCCATACTCTCTGGGCTTGTTTTCCTCATTTTTATCTTTATTGTAACATGTTGTGGTGACACCTTCATCAATTCCATTTTGAGCATGTGATCCCCACCACGCCCACGCTGTTCTGCTAAAGTTTCACCCAGAAGTAATTATACGGTGGCCAGACCCTGTCTTTCTTTTGATAAGATCTGCCTCTATCATCCAAATTATTTTTATTTTTCAAGCCTTTTTTCTTTTGGTCTTTTCCTTAATAAGCTAAAAATGCTTGAGTCATGATCACTGGTCCTGCAATGCTCAGCCAATCCTGCCTGCAACACCTGACTGGCTTCATTCCACAGTGAGGCTCGGCATAGCCCCACCCATTGTTGTATCTGCTACATGTTTATATGAGGAGCTCTCTGGAATAAATGTCAAGGCATTTTTGCCCTCTTAAAAATAATTATCGCTGCCCTAATCAATGTTTGTAATTGAAATGCCTGAATATAATGATCCTATTATTGCATTGACACACCTCAGCGAATTGGTTATGTACCTGCCCCTGTATTTTATTTTATCTGGGGGCCTATAATATGTCCCCAGTAGTGTGTCTGTCATTGATTTGAACCTAATTCCAACCCACAAACTGTCATTTGAATGCCCTTCCAAGATATCATCCTTCCTTACTGCAGTCTTTGACTCCATAATTAATAAGACAACACCACCTTGTCTTTTACCCCTCTCCTCTGCTGCCTATAGTTCTTGTACCACAGAATATCGAGTTGTCAGCTCTGACCTCTCTCAAACGCATCTACGTGATGGCAAAAATATCCACTTCCCCATGTCACCTTGTTCTCTTATCAAATCTGAAGATCTGATAATATTACCAGCATCATGGTAAAGGACATCCAGCCTGGAATATAGCACCTGGAATATTTCGTACCTCGGAGTTCTTCAGCCATTTACTTTTTGTTATCAAGTTGCCTTTCCATGAACTAAAAATGTAACTCTGGGACTGAATGAATAATCGTTGATTTGCAATTTATTGTTAATTAACGTCTTAATCAAATACAACGTTCCAGAACTGAACAGTCAGCTACAAATAGAATGAATTCCTGCTGATTAATTCCCTGCTCAGTGTGCAGCGGGATCAGCCCTCAGTAATGGAGAAAGTAAGGACTGCAGATGCTGGAGATCAGGGTCGAAAAGTGTGGTGCTGGTAAAGCACAACGAGTCAAGCAGCATCCGAGGAGCAGGAGAGTGAAAGCTTTGGGCATAAGCCCTTCATCAGGATGGCATTGGTGTGTTCAATTTTATTTTCCATTCCATGATTCGTGGAATATTTGGAATTTAACTTGCTCAGGAGGGCAGCACTGTATATAGCCCTGAAATGGAAAGCAGTCAGTCAGTGGTTGGACAGGGAGCAGATAAAGTGAGGTGAAGTACAGAATGAGTGAAGTCCAAACAGAAGGATAGATAAGTCCCCTGGACCATACAGGAAGCATTCGAGGTTACCAGAGGAACTGAGGGAAGAGATTGCTGCACCTTTGGCGATGATCTTTGTGTCCCCAGTGTCCAATGAAGTACTGCATGATGATCGGATGGTGGCAAAAGTTATTCCCTTGCTCAGGAAAGGCAATAGGGATAATCCTGCGAAATACAGGCCAGTCAATCTTACTTCTGTTTTGGGCAAATTATTGGAAAGGATTCTGAGAGACAGAATTTATGATTACTTGGAAAATCATAGTTTGATTAGAGGTCGTCAGCATGGCTTTTTGACGGGCACGTAATGCCTCACACAACTTATTGAATTCTTTCAGGATGGGATCAAACACATTGATGAAAGTAGAGCAGTGGATGTGATGTACATGGATTTCAGCAAGGTTACCATAAAATCGGCTCATTCAGAAAATAAGGAGGCATGGGATACAGGGAAATAGGGAAATCTGTCTGTGTGGATACAAAATTGTCTGGCCTGTAGAAGACTGATGGTGGTAGAACATGGAAAGTTTTCAGCCTGGAGCTTGGTGACCAGTGGCGTTCTTCAGGAATCAGTTCTGGGACTGTTGTTCTTTGTGATTTTTACAAATGACTTGGATGATAAAGTGAAAGGGTGCGTTAGTAAGTTTTACGATGTAACAAAAATGTTGGAGTTATGGAGAGTGTGGAGGGCTGTTGTAGGTTGTAATTGGACATTGACAGGATGCAGAACTGGGCTGGTAAATGACAGATGGAGTTCAACCTGGATAAGTGTGAAGTGACTCATTTTGGAAGGTTGAAATTGAATGCACAATACAGGGTTAAAGGCAGGATTATTGGCTGTGTGGAGGACCATAGGGATGGTGTGTTCCATATCATAGGACGCTCAATGTTGTCACCCAAGCTGATAAGGTTATTAAGATGGATGGTGTTTTCATGAGCCAGGGATTGAGTTTAAGAGCCGCAAGTTTATGCTGCAACGCCAAAAAGGTCTGGTGAGACTGCACCTCGTATATTGTGTTCAGTTCTAGTTGTCGCATGACTGGAAAGACATTGATGTGTTGGAGAGGATGCCGGGGAGATTTACCAGGATGCTGCCTGGACTGGAGGGCATGTCTTACAAAGAAAAGATGAGGGAGCTAGGGCTTTCTCCTTGGAGCAATAAAGAATGAGAGGTGACATGATAGAGGTGTATAAAATGATGAGAGGCATTGGTAGAATGGGTTGCCAGAGACTTTCTCGCAGGGTGGGAATGGCTATCTCGAGTGAGCATAATTTTAAGGTGATCGGAAGAAGGTTTGAGGAGATGTCAGAGGTAGGTTCTTTACACAGAGAGTGGTGTGTTCTTGGAATGCACTGCCAGCACCGTTAGTAGAGTCGCCTGCATTAGGGGATATTTAAGTGAGTATTGGATAGGCACATGAAGGGTATGTCAGTTATTCTGATCTTCGAGTAGGATAAAAGTTCAGCAGGACGTCAAGGGTCGAAGGGTCTCCACTGTCCTGTACTGCTCTGTGTTTTATGTTCACCCAGTCTGTGGATTCTTATCAATTGCTAAATGTGTGAGAGAGTGGTGGGTATGAGATTAGGAACCTGGGGAGGGGCGTTAGCCCAAAACTTCCAGTGATGTTGTCCATTGTTCCATTCACCTGAATGCCAGTCTGTGTGGTGTCCTACACCAGGCAGGCTCCGCCAACTTCAGTTATTAACGTGATTCTTGACTTGTCATTTACTGCTGTTTTATTCAGGTACAATTTGTTGGGTGACCCATGTATTCATCAGATGTTTACTATGTTTCGTGAATTGGGCAAAAGTA
The DNA here is from genome assembly GCF_047496795.1 of Chiloscyllium punctatum. NCBI lineage: Eukaryota > Metazoa > Chordata > Chondrichthyes > Orectolobiformes > Hemiscylliidae > Chiloscyllium > Chiloscyllium punctatum. The sequence continues at coordinate 73,940,579 of NC_092768.1, forward strand.
AGATGTCAACTATGATTTTTCAACTGTACTATAACCTCTGAAAAGCATTAGGTTGATTCTTTATTTATGGAACAAAAATATAGCCTCCTGTCATGATTTTCTAACACAGAAATAAAGAATGTGCATTTTATTTTGTATCGAACAAACAACATGGATGTAACTCTTTTGGCGATCAGAATTACATACACAATGTCAGGATTCAAAATAATGCATTGTCACTCCAACAGTTTGAAAGTGGTTGGATTCTGAATGATTACATGTTTAGGGTGAGCAAATGGTTGAACAATCAAATAGAATTTGCGTTCTTATACATTTATATATAATCAATTTGTTTAATTTCTCACTGAAATGTACAAGCTTCAGCCATTTGCCAGCGAATTAAAAATGGCCATAATCAAAAATGGACTGTGAATATTAACCTAAATAAATGATTTGTGCTATCAAATTTTAGTGAACAATAATTTGAAAACTTTTAGTTTTTAGAAAGAATGTTATTTAATATGAAATGTAGACAGTAAACAAAAAACGATGAACATATTATCGTGTGAGAGAAAAGTCAGACCTTTTCAAAGAGGTTTGTGCCAAAGCGATGACAGATTTGTTTTAGCAATAGGAATACAACAATTAATATATTCGTGTTCTGAGCAATAATTAGACTACAAAATGAGGCTGGTCTTGTAATACTTGCATTTTAAATGCTTATGCTGCACTAAAATAATCAGATATTTGTGAGCATTTTCAATGGGAAATAATCTGATACTGACTTTTATTCTAATCAGACACATGATAGAGTGCAAAACTTTAAAGTACAGGAGGAGGCCATTGGCCACTGTGTGTACATCAGCTCCAGGAACGTCTCCCAAGCCCACCCCCCCCCCCACCCCCCGCCATTTGCCAACTCTATCGCTGCAGCCTGTTGAATTGATAATTTCAAATGCATTACCAGTTCTCTTTTTAATCTTCATCCACAACTCTCCCAGGCAGTTCCATTCCAAATCCTAACAAGCCTCTCAATAAAGAAGTTTTTCCTTTTCTCACTCCTGGCTCTTTTGCTGACAAGTTAAAAAATTAGAACTGCTTGATGCTGTAATGCAAACTTACGGAAACAGAGTATTCCTGTTTTACTCTTCAACTTTTTTTCATACTTTTGAGCACCGCAATATGTTCACACATTTATCTGTTTTCCCCCAGGAAGAATAAGCCTTGCAAACACTGTAACAGGCACTACATCGGAAAAACAGGCAGAAAACTAGCCATCTGGATACATGAGCAACAACTAGCCAGAAAAATGACATGACCCACTATTACCAGCATCGTTACATACAGATGAGGAAGTACACCATTTCGACTGGGTCTGAACTTCAATCTAGGACAAGCCAAACATAGACATGCACGAGAATTCCTAGAAAAAATTCCTGATGAAGGGCTTTTGCCCGAAATGTCTATTTTACTGCTCCTCGGATGCTGCCTGAACTGCTGTGCTCTTCCAGTACCACTAATCCAGAATTGCTAGAAGCATAGCATTCCAAACGGAAATCAATCAACAAACAAATAGATTTTGATTCCACCTAACACTCTCTGAGAAAAAGAACCGGACATAAAATCACCAATACTGGAAATTACATCACTGACTCAAGGAAACCTAAACACGTAAATAGCAAGTGGGACATAATACCAGCACTTCACCAGAGGCTCACTGATAATGTTCCCTAGTACAGTGATGAACCATCTGAAAATGAACTCTCCAACTCAGCGAGCAAACTGACATCCAGAAGAAGCGCAATTTCTCTCATTCTCCCTTTAACTAAATCCTTCATTCCAGTTATCGTTCCAGTTATTTATATTCTTCTGCAAAGTAATGTGGTGTCTGTCTCTGTGTGTGTGTGAGAGAATGTGTGTGTGCGTGAGAGAGACAGCAAGAGAGAGAGAGAGACAGAGAGAGAAAACAATCATCTGTAATCTCTGGATTACTTTCCGAGCCATGTGGAAAAGAGGGAAGGATGAGGAACACAGTATAGCTTAACATGTTGTTAAAAACCTCGTTCAGGGTTAATGGTTTCAGATTTTTGGATCATGGAGATCTCTTCCAGGACAGGTGGGACCTGTATAAAAAAGACAGGTTGCATCTTAACTGGACAAGCACCAACATCCTTGTGGGGAGGTTTGCGAGTGCAAGTTAGATGGATTTGAATAAACCAGGAGGGTGAGAACCAAACAGCAGATCAGGAACTGAGCAGAAGGTAGAGATGATTAGGACATCAGGCATGGCCAGTCTAATGACCATGCCGAGAGAAGGAATCAAATCACTCCAAAATGTGAGTTGGGAGTTGGAATAAATGATCGTGATGAGGCACAGGTTTTTCAGGAATTAACAAATAAGGATAGAGAGTGTGGGGGATGTGAGAGAGTGAGGAGTATGGGATAATGGAGACAGTGAACAAGAAAATATTCAAGGGGAAAGAGGTTGAGGTGGAGTGAGTTGAGGAATTCTGTGATAAACAACTGGCAGCAAAACTCAGGAAAACTTGTTTGTCAAAGTGAATACCTGGGAAAGAATTTATTATGCTTCAGAGAAATAGCAATCTTATTGCTAGAGGTCTGTATTATAATGAAGGGAAAGCTGTGTTCATGTCATGGCTGTCGCTATAATAATGGTGGCAAACAGCTAGAATAATATTGGTGCTATTATGGGACAATGCTTGCACTGAGCATATGAATTACCCTGAATGTTCCCTGAGATGGCTGGGCTGCCTTTGGCTGAGTAAGTGCTGAAGCTCCATGAGATGATGCTGTTTTGTGATGTAGCCACTTACTGAGTTCAGTCAAAGGAACAAAGCAGCAACTATCATTGTTTATTGCTTCAGAATATATCAGAGTGTCCATGGCTGCCACTGCACACAATCATGCAATGAAAACCAGGCCTAACACGCCTGTGCCAGCAAGTGCATATCCAAAGGCTTTTTCAACGTTTGTGAGGTTACCTGCCTCAACCACTCTACTAGATAATGCATTCCAGATTCATACCACCCTCTCAGTTCGAAACACATTCCACAAATTCTCTCTCAATCCCCTGCCTTTCACTTTAAAAGTATGTCCCTTTGTTTTTGATCATTTGACTGAGGAACACAACTGCTGTCTGTTCATCCTCTCCATACCCCATATGTTCTTGTACATCTGAACTAGGTTCCCTCCTCAACCTTCCCTGCTGCAAAGAAAGAAACGAGCAAATTTAGCCCTCCTCTTTCATACTCACTTGTCTTGTTACTTCTGACTTTCATCTTCCCAATTTATCGGTGTTAAATTTCATTGACCGTTGATCTAGCTATCTGAATAATCTGTTTATATCCTCTTGTAGCCTTACATTTTACTCCTGGCTGTGATCCACCCAGCTTATTTTTGTGTCATCCACAACATTGATCATAATTCCACTGCTCCCCACCTTCCACATTCTCACAATCGTCATTTCTGAATATCGCAAACAAATCGTGATTTCCTTCCTGTTCTCCAAATGTTATTCAGAGGATGATTTGACAATTCCAGTCTCTTGCCTTTCCTATTTTGGTGAATTTATGAGTGATGTAGGTAACATATTTTATGAGGGAGTTTCGATAAATAGTAGTTTCGACACAGAGTTGAATTCACCTTTTACACTCTGTCCCTCTGCATATTTTATTTCTAAACCTTCTAAATAATTTCGGAAAAAAGTGCGTTTTGGCACCTTGCGCTGGAACATTAGTATTTTGCGTGGCACTGTTCTTTCTAACATTCCCTACAATAGCCAAAGCTGAAGAAATGTTTCATCTGCAGGATGGACATGGACTCATTCATTGTTTGTTTAAATCAGCGAGTGTGATGAGGATAAATGTTCAATTAAGTTCTATGTTGGGGCAAACTGCAGAAGATCAAATCATATTCTCATGCCTACCTTGAATTGGAAGCAAATACATACTGTGAAAAAAAATCAAAAATGTTGAAACACCACAGTAGGGGAGAAAAAAACATGTTGTCTGCTGTTGATGAAGATATCGAAATATACAGTACATGTACAACGTGTACAAGAATCAAGTTATTGAAGGAAAAGTACAAGAAATCCTTACTTAATTTGAATGGAATCCAGATCCCGATTTTCTTGAACAGTGATTTTTTTTCTCATCCAATCTCACTTCCTCGAAAACAAGCTTTTCACTGTCACTAAAATTTCATCTGCCATTCGTCCTCCGCGGTCCTACTATTTTCTTACACTCCTATTTCGTTTGCACTGCCCCTTCTGCTGCTACATACTCTTCCACTGATAATCTCCCTTCACACTCTTCTTCTGCCACTCCCACTGTAAGTTACACAAATTCCCCAGTTACTCCCACTTTTTCTGGCCATCCCTTCCCCTTTTTGCTTTCCAACTGGGATGATGGGAGCCACTGGCTTCTATGCTGCTATTTGTCATCAGTCAATGATGAGATTGAGATGATCAATGACCAATAGGAACAGACAATAGTGCATTTCTGTCATTGTCTGATGCACCGTGCACAGGCTAGTTTTGTTCCCCATGGTACAGAGTGGAGTGTCTTGTTATCTCTTAACAGCACTTAGCCAAATGGCCTCATCACAAATAGGATAAACCTCTCCTCAGAATCAGAAGTCAATGCATCAGTTTTCCCTTAAACATTGTGAGTAGAGTGCGCACATTGCTCAATCAGGCCGTGTACTGTCCTTTTGTTCTTTATTCATTTAACTAATTTTCCAATGTCAGTTGAGGTGAGGTCAGAGTAACTTGCGTTGCATTAAATTAGTATTTGACTCTTGTGACATCAGGGATCCTGAGGAAACTGTGGTCACTGGGAATCGCAGGAAATTCAGCGCTGGTAATTTCCTCACTGAAGAATGACACTTTCCCCAGAGTTATTGGGAATGACAAATAAACTCTGCCCTTGCTAGTGCCTTCCAAAACCATGGATAAATTTGTCTTGATAAAAACATCAAGAGATATTATATTTTCACAGGTTGATCGAAAGTCTCCGAAAAGTAAGATCTTGCTGCTTGAGTGTCACTTCAGTGAAATCAGGAAGTTACAGTAAGATTACCTTCCCAATTATTTTCAATCAGTTAATTTCTGAGGACTGATCGAACGATTTCAGTGCTACTGAGTTCAACAGTTTCTCTGTCCAGCAGTATCGCATCACATTAACTCAAGGCTGCGCCACTCCACAATTCTAATTTATTCATCGGCTCATTCGCCGTACTGACCAGATGTACCGGGCACACAATTTGCAACAACGTGGAGATGCCCTTGACCCTCTGGAACCTTCCTGACATCCCATACCCTGCCTCTGACTCCATCCTCTCCTCCAATTCCACCTCCTGTCGTTTATTCACCATCCCTACTGAACTTTCACTCTCTGATGCTGAATGTTCTGTTCTAATCAAATGTCTGAAATTTACCTCTCTGCCCCCACTTTAATGAATTTTAGGCATGACATTTAGTTGAGCTCTTCCGCTGTCTTCGCCTCAATGCACATTTCTTTCAGCAAGATTCCTCTCCCTGCCCCATAGACCCCGTTACCCCACTGCAACACTCTCCCTCCTCCTGGAATCACACCCCCTTCTAGTCTTTACCTGAACTAAATCGGTTCATTGAGAAATCTCAACATGACATTGGTTGTCTTAATTATTCTGCACTCCCCTCACCAAATCCAACCTATCACTGCCCGAACAGCCGACACTCTATGTGCTTAGATCCAACCATAACTGTGTTATTCAGCCTGTGCCGATAAGGGTGATGCTGCTGTAGCCTGGTGGACTGACCTCGACATTGCAGAGTTTGAACGCCCACTCTCAGATACCTCCTCTAATCTCCCCTGGACCATGACCCTACCATGGCACATCAAACCATTATATCAACTATGATAACTTGACCACCATTCATCTGGAGATTCCTGCCCCATTCGCCCCCTTCCCCCTAACTGCCCCCGAGCTGATGGTCCTCTGATAGCAGATCTCGCTTCTATCTCCTTACAAAAATTCACAAACAGAGCTACCAGGACATACCCATTGCTTCAGCCTGCACTTGCCGCACAGAGGAACTGCATGGATACACACGTGGGCCCCAGTTATGTCTGTTCTTTTCTTGGAGTACATCGACTATTCACTGTTCCTGTTCTATTCTAGCACCCACCCACAACTCTTTCTCCGATACACAGATGATATCATCGCTGCGACTTTTATCTCTTGTCTGGAATTGGAAAGGTTCATTGATTTCGCTTGGAATTTGAAGCCCTCCATCACTTTCACCTGGTCTCTCTTTGACTACTCCCTTCCTTTCCTCAACATCTCTGCTTCCATTTCTGGGGATAGACAAGCCACTGATATCCAGTATTAACACACCGACTCCCACAGCTTCCTGGAGAATATGTCCTCACATCTGGTTTCCTGTTGTAGACTCAATTCCATTCCCCCAGTTCCTCAATCTCCACCGCTTTGCTTCTGATGATACTAAATTCAACAAGGTAGCCTTTGAAATGTCCACCTTGTTCCTCAATCAAAGGATTCCCCATCATTGTTGTCAACAGGGTCCTCAACCGAGTCTGACCCATCTCCTGCACTTCTGGCCTGCCCCTCCCCTTCTCTCTCGCAACAGAGTTTCCCTACTATCTCAGCCGCATTCACTTGCAGAGGATCATCAGCCTGCATTTCCCCCACCTCTAGCGAGATGCCCCCACCTGCACATATTCACCTCTCCTCCATTGTCCACCCTCTGGAGGAATCATTCCATCCAGGATACACTGGTCTACTCTTTATTCACTCCCACCACAGGTCCACTTCACTTTCCCCTGCTGGAGGTGTCACACTTTCCCATTTCCCTCCCTCCTCATCAGTATCAAAGGGCCCAGCCATAAATTCCATGTGAAGCAGCCCCTTACCAACGTTTCCCACAATCCAGTCAACTGCATGCGCTGCTCACAATGTGGTCTCGTCTACATTGGGGAAATGAAGGGTAGACTGGGTGACCTCTTCACAGAACATCCAAGTTGTACCGCTGCAAAACACCCTGAGCTTTCAGTTGCCTGCCAGTTTAACAGTCCGTCCTGTTCCCTGACCAATTTCTCTGTGTCAGGCTTGCTGCAGTGTTCCAGGCAAGTTCAGCGCAAGCTGGAAGAACAACACCTCATTTTCCATGTGCGGACCTTGCAGCCCTTTAGATTCAAAATCAAGTTCAATAATTTTCGGGTCTGAACTCCCCAATGTCCTAGCCCCCTATCCATACACCAGGCTTAGTTCTCACATCGCCTTCTATTACTCACACCCTATTGTTAGCTACAAACAGTCTCCATTAAGAGCTATCCAGTCTCTTCTGCATATAAACCAACATTTTCCGTGTTAACATCAGTTCTGAGGAAGGGGCACTGGACCTGAAACGTTAACTCTGATTTCTCGGCACAGATGCTGCCAGACCTGCTGAGCATTTGCAGCAACTTCTGTTTTGTTTCAACATTTTCATCGCAAGTTCTCACAATGCAATACGTCACCGATATTTAGAGCCCTGTCAAACATAGGAACTTTGTAATTTCTCATTTAATGTCCATAACAAATTATTCGAGATTCATCTGAGATAACAACTTTGCTGTTGTCATTCAGATCAGACACTTTGCCACAGTTCAGAAAGAAGAAAGAAATCAAAAGAGCTGGTGCGAAACTCAGTCGATCTGGCAACATCTGAGCAGAGATGCAAAAAAAATTCTCTTTGATTCTAATAGGACTTTTCAGAACAGTGTCACATCATATTACATATGTTAATTCTGTTGCTCTCTGCAGATACTTCCTCATATTTTTCATTTCTCCAGCATTTTCTGTTTATTTTTCATGTTTCCATTATCTCTATATTTCATGTTTCTTGACACGTCTACATGTTGACCTTGGTAATATTTGGACAATGTGGTCCTTTCATGTTTCTACTACAGTTGGTGTGTCTGTGACACCTGAATTACAGCCGAAATCTGTTTCTTCTTTAAGATAGAAAGTGAAAAGAAAATCTGAACATCTTGTAAATCTCAGGAAATATATTTTGTTTGAAAATACATTTTAGATGCAGTTGAACTTCATGAAATAATAGGGATAGATTTTTGATGATGGAACAATCTGTGTCCTTCATTGAATAAGCTTGTATCCCCAATCTCCAAAAGCTTTCAATGCATAACATAGAATTATTAAAGCAAAGGTGGTGAAACCTCAGCCCATTGTCTCTTCCAGTTTGGAATGAGCGATATCTCTACTATTATTCTCCTGTATTGTCCCCGTAGCCCTGCGCATTTTGTTATTAGTATGAGCTTTTAATTGTAAGCATCCTGCCAGATATGAACAATATGATCAATCTCAAACAAAAACAGACGTTGGAAGGAAAGCTCAGCAAGTCTGGCTGTATCTGTGAAGAGAAATCAAATTTAATCCTTCAGGTGTGGTGACCCTACTCCCAATGATTAAATTGTGTGTATACTAAATATAGTTCACTTTATCACATTTAAAATTATTCTGTTAAGTTCACATTGTCATTCAGCATTGCATCTTCCAAACGTTGGCTCGTTCCTTGTTATGAATTATATTTAATTCGATCTGACGTTAAGAGTGATGATGACTGGGAGATATCATTGTTCTCCCCATGCAGTCTCCACAGCCGCTGCCCCATTCCGCCCTATCTCCCAGCCAAACCTGACTCATTAATTCATAAGTCTTAATGAATAAGTTCACTTTTGGTTTTGGACTTAGGGGAAAAAGCATAAAAAATACTGCTTTACAGCAAACAAACCTGCATTAAGATGTTTGTCAATTTTTATATAAATTAATTACTGAAGCATATGTTGTACGGAAGGTCCAACGTTTCTGTATTAGAGCAGTGACAGGAACATTCAGAGAAGTCCACACTTCCTGTCTAGGATGTCGATGGATTCATCATCGTCATTTGGCACTTAATTCCAAATTTACAGTGACTGTCGATAAAGGTCTAAACCCAGTAGGAATATACATTAGAGGGAAATCCAGAGGCCATAAAAGGGACATGAGATAGTTCTGGCAAATAGGGTTAGGGAGAATCCAAAGGGACTCTACACATACATTAAGGACAAAAGAATAACTCAGGAGAGTTTTGGGCCACTTAAAGATCAGCAAGGTTGCCGATGTGCAAAACTGCAGGAGATGGAGGCGATACTAAACAAGCATCGTGCGTCAGTATTGGCTGGGCAGAAAGATATGCAAGCTAAAGAACTTTGGAAATAAATCTTGACATGTTGAAAAGTGCCTGTATTACAGAGAAGGAGATGCTGGAGTTCGTAAACCCGTTAAGTTGGGAAAATCTTCAGCACCTGATCAGATGGACCCGAGAACTCTGTGGGAAGCGAGTGAAGTGAATGCTGGGCCCCTTGCTGAGATATTTGTATCGTCAATTGTCACAGATGAGGTACCAGAAGATAGGAGGCTTGTGAACTTGGTGCGATTATTGACAATGTTTAAGAAGGATGGTAAGGAAAAGCTAGTGAGCCAGACTTCAGTGGAGGGCAAGCTGTTGGTAAGGATTATGAGGCACAAGGTTTGCCTGGATTTTGAAAAACAAGGACTCATAAGTGATAGGCCACTTGGATCGAAGCACTAAATTGACTGAGTATGTTTGAAGAAGTGACTAAGAGGATTCATTGAGGCAGAGGTGTATATTGTTGGTATGGACTTCAGTAAGGTATTTGCCAACTTCCTGCATGGTAGATTGGTTAACAAGTTTAGTTCATATGGAATACAGGGAGAACTAGCCATATGTATACAGAATTAGCCCGAAGGCAGGAGACAGAGGGTGGTGGTAAAGGATTGTTTTTCGAAAAGGAGGGTTGTTACCATTGGTGTACCACAAGGGTTAGTGCTGGCTCCACTGCTTTTCACTATTCACATAAATCATTTGGATGTGATCATTGCAGCAATAGTTGCTAAGTTTACAGATGAAACCAAAAATGATGGTGCAGTGGACAGCAAAGAAGGTTTACCTCAGAGTACAATGGAATCTGGTTCAGATGGGCAGATGGGCTGACAATTGGCAGGTGGTTTTTAATCTAGACAAATGGGAGGTGCTGCATTTTGGAAATGCAAATCAGGGCAGGGCATGTACACTTCATGCTAACGTCCTGGGGAGTGTTGCTGAACAAAGAGACCTTAGAATGCAGGTTCATAATTTCTTGAAAGTAGAGTCGCAGTTAGGTAGGATTGTGAAGAAGGCATTTGGTATGCTTGCCTTTATTGGCCAGTGCTTTGACTATATGAATTGGGTGGTCATGTTGCTGCTGTACAGCACATTACTTTGGCCACTTTTGGTGTACTGCATTCAATTCTGGTCTCCTTCCTTTTGGAAATATATTGTGAAAGTTGAAGGGAGTCAGTAAAGATTTACAAGGATGTTGCCAGGATTGGATCTATAGGGAGAGTTCGAGTAGATTGGGTTCTCACAAACTTTGATGATTGGGTTATTTTATTCCTGTCGCGTGAGGAGCATTTATAGAGTGCATAGCTAAGGTCTTTTTCCCCAAAACTAGAGGGCATGGATTTCCGATGAGAGGGAAAAGATTTTAAAAAAGACCTAAGGAGCAACTTTTTCCCACAGAGGGTGGTGCATTCGTGGAATGAGCTGCCAGAGGAGATGGTGAAGGATTTTTACAATTATAACATCTAAATGATATCTGGATGGGTACATGAAGAGGAAGGGTTTACATCAATATTGGCCAAATGCGATTAGTTTAATTTAGGATATCCCATCAGCATGGACGAGTTAGACTGAAGCATTTTATTCTGTGCTGTACATCTCCGAGACTCTGACTCTATCTGACCTTGCACCAATATCGTATTAATTCATCATTCCCGGACATGCTAACCTATGTTGCTAGATATGATCGAAATGTCTTCATTTCAGCATTCTGAAACCTGCAAACACATCCTTCCATAACACTGACTCAGAGTCTCTCTCCCTCTGTCTATTGCCCAAATCCCTCCCATTATTTGGTGTTGAAACTGCTTCCCCACCATCTCGTTTTAACTGTCCAGTTTCAATGTGAATAACTGTCCTATATCTTTTCCTGCCCTTGAATGTTGCTCACTCAAGAGCATCAGCTTCCAACACTAAGAAGCTGTGAAACAGTGTTCAAAAAAGCATTGCTTGCGTTTTCGTTGACTTCCCAGTGTCCTGCCCTGTACTCCATGTTGGATATTGGGGTTTTAACAGTTTCGAGGCACACCTTTGTAACTTGCTCTGTTCCTATTCGTTGAACGCCTGTGTTAATCACTATCGGCTGATCATGTGCTCAGTTACATGAGGAATCCTCACAACTGTTAGTGATTCAGACCAGGCTTCTCATTTGCCTTTGACTGACATTTAACTTAACTCTAGTTTTTGTACGTTCGGGGATTGTTTTCTGGAGGCTGTGTTTTAAGCTGCTGTGGAAATTCAGGAAGACCAGAGGCTTTGGTGACCCAACTCTGGATGAAGCATGGTGACTGTAGTTACAGTATCTGGATCTGCAACATGACCAACAAATGGATCAGAGACTGCAGAGAGGGAAATCTCTGTAAACTGGAATGGGTGAATTACAATCAGATCAGCCATGGTTTTGAAGAATGTTGGAGCAGGATTGAATGGCTCGTTCATGCAAATTAATCAGATATTTCTGTTAGTACCAAGCCAATTCCTCTTCTCTTCCAGTGTCTCACAGTGGTGGACAGTGAGTCACCTCCTCCTGTTCCTGGGGAACAGAAATCTGGGCCTCACTAGCTTCCAGATTTCCCTGTATCGCAGTCTCGAGCAGTTGAGTGACTGTCTCCTGTTCCTGTGTCCCAGTCACGAACAGTTGAGTGACTGCCTCCTGTTCCTGTATCCCAGTCTCGAGCAGTTGAATGACTCCCTCCTGTTCCTGTGTCCCAGTCTCGAGCAGTTGAGTGACTGCCTCCTGTTCCTGTGTCCCACTCCCGAGCAGTTGAGTGACTCCTCCTGTGCCTGTGTTCCAGTCTGGAACAGTTGAAAGACTGCCTCCTGTTCCTCTGCCCAGATCGAGCAGTTGAGTGACTACCTCCTGTTTCTCCCTGTTCCTGAGCAGCAGTTTGAATGCTCTGAATGATGTCACAAGGTTAAGAAAGGACTTGAGAACAGGGAATTTCAAACTTGGAGCAGCATTACGCAAAGGTATCTAGAAACATCTCCACCAAACATTTTATGCAGCTCGTCTGTTATTTTATTCCTGTCTCCTTTTATAAACAGGGTGAATCATATACAACAGTGCAGTGTTCTTGACAATACTCCCATATATAGGAAAGACAGATTAAAAAGATTGCAAGATTTATGATCTATCCCTCAGCAACTCTCATCCATTCAATCCAAACCGAGTAAATGTTCCCTTTCATTGTGTTATGTAAAATGATGTAAGGAACTGGTTAACTGAACGTGTTTGTTTGCTAACTGTGAATAATGTTAGTCTCCATGGATTCTAATTATCCCAGTGGACAGTTTCCATCTTTTAATGACAAAAGGGCTCGATTCAATACGTTATCCCATAGTATGGGCGGGAGCACCACCGATAGCACTAACAGGGATCGGTTGCTCCAGAGACAGGGAGAGATCAGAAACTGAGAACATTAGACTGGACAGTTCTCACAGTGGATCAGAATCTGAGAATGTTATACTGGAATGTTACAACAATGGATGAGAATCTGAGAACAATAGACTGGAAAGTTACAACAATGGACAAGGGTTTATCCTATTATGTTTGGTTTTTTTCTACATATTATTGGTGGCCGTTATCATCGCGGATCAGATTTGTACTTTACATTATTCAATGTTTTTATTATCCTATCCTGGCTATTGTTGGTGTCCCTGGTAAGTTTCACTGTTGATATATTATTTGCATTAACCATGTGCGACTGTATTACTGTTCTTTTCATTTACTCTACTCTGTAAGTATTCACGCTCCAAACCACAACAAAGCAATATTGTTCATTCTTTATCCCCTTTAGTTCTGGTACTGGGCCTTGTTGGTTGACCTACTCACTTTCAGGTATGAACCAGGATGCATTGCATCACTGCCCTTGCTATTTAAATATTGAGAGCTTGGAGGTCACTGTCTTCTGTTCTGGATGCAAATTCCATTTCCTTCCTCTGACTCCATCTCATCCCTGGCCAATAACTGAGGCTGAAACAGACCAGTCACAACTATGGTGATCCCTTTGGCCACAAGCTGATTACCATATCCTGACCATTCCTAATTTTAACTATTGTCATCTGCACGATATACTTCACTGGGTCATTCCATCTGCTGTTTGAACCTTCTGCTATGAAACACAATCTTATTAAAGCCAATAATCTGCTGTTGCTTAACTAAATCTGAGTCGGTATTCCATGGCTTGTATCTAAACGCAGACCAAAATCCCATCATTCCTGTACGGATTGCTTTATATTGTTGTTGGGTCTGGGAAAGCCTTTACTTTAATATTCACAAGCACATCGTCACCTCTGTCTATAACACGGTCCTCAGTCTCCCTCTGTTAATGACACAAAGCCCTGTCAGTTGTTCACATTTGAACTGATTTCCTCTATGTCTATTCTCTCTCAAATAATACTTTTCATATCTACTACCACCAACACACACAGACACACACACATACACACACACAGACACAATCTCTTATCTTATATTTCGGCAGTGGAGATACTGAGCCATACATTTGTGGGAGTCCATTTACTGTCACTTACTGCATGGGTTACGCATCTTCCCGTACAAGATATTTCTGTAGTCCAAGTATAGTAGCCATATACTGGCAAAGGTTTGCACTGTTCCCCATGCTGGGCAGGTAGTCCAGTTTATAGAGCAGTCCAGTAGCATGGTCTGCACAGCTCTCCATTCTGGCTGGTGCCTTGTCCCAGTTTATGGTGTCTTGGATGGTTCTGGGAGGCAGATTCACAATTTGATGTAACTAACCATTTCAACTGAGCTGGCAATAATTTTTTTGAATGCTCCTATTCTTGTGATTGGACCAACCATTGTCTCACTTCTCCAGTTACTCCAACTCCCCTGTCTCCTTTTCCATATTTTCACAACATGTTATCACTTAATTAATTGTTTGTTTTTCTGTACCTTTCCCTGGTGTTGTTTTTTTTCACTCCCGAGTGTATCGAGTGCTGGCATTGTGAATCTCAGAAAAAATGCAATGGTATGTGGCGGGCTGTTGCTCCAAGTTGGAAAGGGGGTTCCAGCAGCTTTGAGACACGTCTTTGAAACTTGGCCTGTGCCTGACCTCTGATGGCCTGTGTTTGTCCCTCTAAGTTGATTGTGCAGTCCATACCATGAGGAAACCCCTCGAGTATTATTGTCAAGGAACAGGAGCTGAGGAGTATCTGACTGCCTCCTGTCATGGAAAGGTTAGTGGAGGTGATGGAGATGGTTTACTGGAGGTTGTGCTGAGAGCTGCCTTAGACATTCAGGGAGACCTGAGGATTTGGTGACCCAACTCTGGATGGAGAATGGGGACTGTAGTTACAACATCTGGGTCTGCAAAATGAACAACAAATGGAGCAGAGGCTGCAGAGAGGGGGAGAACTGGAACCACAGAGTGTTTGTGTGGAAAGAGATCTGCCAAACCTGCCTGTGTTTTAACGAGGAGACACACATCCTTTCCCTCTCCCCTTTAAATACACCCATGCAAATTCACCCTCTACTTCCCGCACACAAACACACTCTCCCCTCTCTCACACGCACGCATACACTCTCTCTCCCTCCCAAAGACACACACACTCCCCCTCACTCTCTGACAAACACACACTCTCTCTCTCCCTCCCACAGACACTCCACCTTGTTTTCAATCACACACTCGCACGTGCGTGAAAACACACACACACACACACACACACACACACACACACACACACACACATCTAATCTGTAAGATGAATTTTCATTTGCCGGTTCGTATTTCCAGATGCATTATATTTTCTCAAAAAAAGTATAATTTATAGACAGTCAGTCAAAATGATATTTTATTAACTCCTATTTTGTAAATAAACCTAGTCTGATTCCAGGTGAAGACATATGCAGACTTCAAACAAGACCGCATGCCTAAAATACAATGTCTGACTGGAGGGGTCACCTCCTTTACATCGATAATACCTGAAGGTATCTCCAGGCAGGACTTGAAAGAAACGGATTGTAGTTGAATACAATTCTGCTGCTACTGTGATTCTACCACACTACATGAATGCCCACTTTGAGCTCCAATATGTTCAATTCAATTCTACTAACTATCCCTCAGTTCACACCAAGACCCATTCACCCATCAGCTCTGTACTCAATGTATTAACCTGGTTTCTGATGTGGTAACACTTCCATTTTCCTATTCTCATTCTGCTGAAGGTCTCTCCCTGGTGTTACGCCTCCAATTTGTTACTTTACTCAAACCCTTAACCTATGCATCTGAATCTTTTCCATTCCCCCAATGCTATCTTCTGTGTTTGATGTGAATGTGTTCCTCTCTGTTTTTCTAGCTGAGCATGATTAAGAGCTCTGCAGTGTCAGTGATGCCAGCCTTATGCAGTTTCAGATCAAGTAATCTGTGCACCTTGCATTATCGGTAACATCCCAGTGTATTCCGTGTGAGACAGAGCGTTTGAGCAGCTTTAACACACGTCTATGGAACTTGTTCAAAAAAAGAAATTGCTGATGAAATTCAGCAGGTCTGGCAGCATCTTGTGGAGTGAAAGCAGAGTTAATCTTTCAGGACCAGTGAACCTTCTACAAAGCTCCCATTTTCTCCAGCAATTTTTGCATTTTCATTTCCAGTCTCCATAGTTATTTGTTTAATTGAAAATTTGTTCTGAGCCTATTCATTTCTAGAGAAACTCAACAGGTCTGGTATCATCTGCAGAGACAGAGAAATAGAGTTAGCGTTTCAAGTCCAGTATGACACTTCTTCAGAACTGAAAAAGGATTGGAAAATAAGCTTTATAATCCCTTGATAGATGTGGGGAGTGGTTTGACGGGTAAAAGAGGGTGTGGCAAAAGATAAACATGCTTTTAGTAGTGGTGAACGAGTAGATCATGTGAAATAGCTTTAAATTAAGATGTGAATGGGGAAAGGGGGTTCTCTCTATTGAGTGAAAGATAAAGAAGATACAACCACACAAGGTCATAGGGAGGCCAGGAGGGAGATTGTACGGAAACTAGAGAACAGTTATAATGGGGTCAGACTGTGAAGTTATGAAATTGTACATTAACTCCTACAGGCTGTAACGTACGAAACTTTAAAGTGCGTTGTTACTCGAGCTTGGGTTGTGCTGTCTTGGGACATTGCAGCAACCCAGGGCCGAAATGTTATCATGAGAGCAAGGTAAGTTATTGAAATGGGAAGCAATGAGAAGGTCAGAGTTATTTCTACAGACAGAGTGGGTGTGTTCCTCAAAGCAATCTCTATTTGGTCTCGCCAATATAAAGAGACTGCATTATGAGCAGCAATGACGGGAGATCAGATTGAAAGGTTACAAGTGAAATGCTGCTTCACCTGGAAGCTATGTTTGGGGCCTTGGATAGTGAGGAGAGAAGAGATGAATGGGCAAGTGTTGCAGCTTCTCCAATTGCATGGGATGGTGCGATGGGGGAGTGGGGAAACGTTCGGGGTGATGGACGGTCACACAGAGGGAACGGTCGCTGTGAAATACTGAAAGTGGGTGGGAGGGGGAGTTGTGTTTGATGGTGCTGTCCTGTTGGAGATGGTGGAAACGGCGTAAGATGAATATGTGAATGTGGATTCTCGCGCAGGAGGAAGTGTGGACAAGGAGGAATCTATCATTGTTCTGGGAGGGAGGGGACGGATTGAGGGCAACACCGTGGGGGATGGGACAGTCATAGCTGAAGGCCCTGTCCACCAGAGTTCGGGGATTTCTGGTTTGATGGAAAAGGAGGTCACGTTAGACCCAGCTCACAGGAATGTGGCGTCGTTAAACAGAAACAACAGATATGCAGAAACTTGGAGAATTGAGTCAGCCTCCGCTGATCATGTGTTCAGCCACAGGCAGAAGTTCCTCCTGAATGATTGAAAATAACCAGAGATCTAAATTGAGGATTTCTGCCTCACATCTGGTCTGAAGCGGAATGTGAAAATAGACCCAGAGGAAGGTCAGTGAGTATACGTGAGCAGACATTCAAGCAGATATCCCAAACAGCCCAGAAATTATTGTTTCTGTTCAAAAGAAGAACTCAATAAGAAGATGAAGCACCCATGGTTGACAAAGGCTCTCAAGTATACTATGGATGAGTATGAGTGGAGTGTCAGATTTAGGATGTTTATTTCAGGGACCAGAAGCAGATGCTGGGTATGAATTTCAGCTGTGCTTCCTGAATTCCCCCCAGAAACTGCTGCCTTTGCTGCTCCATCCTCTTCCCTGCTCGTGTCCCCTTCCTGATTCCAGGTTTTCCCTCTCAAATTACAGAGTACAGTATCTTACCTTATGGTCCCTCCCCACTTCACCTGAAACTCTTTGATCAAGTCTACCTACTCTGCAGTAGCATCAAGCTGCGTTTTGTGCTGCCACTTTGCTCTGGTCACAGTGTGGCTCGGCCTCTCCATTCATGCTGTTTTACACCTCCCACTCACATCTCACTCAGGAAAGTTTCCTTCTTTGAGTAAACCTTATTGAAAAGACCTCTCCCCCTTTGCACTGAATTCACACTGTGATCCAAATTTCAAAAGTTATACTCAGCCTTCATCTCACTCTGCTAAAGGCAACTGCACGCTGACAGTGTGGTACAAAAATTGCCCTTCTTATATGGTTCAGGCCAGTGATGTGCTTTCACTGTAGAGATAATCACCCCATTTGGACAAAGCAATTCAGGTGTTTGACCTCTTACTGGTACTCGTCACAGTTTCCTGCTGCCTTAGTATTATAACATGGAGAAAAATAAATCACAGTATGAAGCTTGGGCTGAAGGTTGTTGACCTGTCATTTGAATACTGTTTCAAATTTGCAGTGCTTTATCTGTAAATGTTTGTTCGTAAAGTTAGTGTCAGACAGCGTGTCGGAGGTTGAGGGGTGACATGGTAGAAGTTTATAAAATCATGAGAGGTATGAATAGAGTGACCAGCTAAGGTCTTTTCCCGGGGACGGGGGAGTTCAACCATAGAAGGCAGAGGTTTAAGGTAAAAAAGGGAAGATTTGAAATGGACGAAGGGTCAATGTTTTCACACAGAGGGTGATGTGTGTATATGGAATGAGCTGGCAGAGAAAGAGTGGGAGGTGCAAGTACAGCTACAACATTGAAAACTCATCAGGACAAACATATGAATGGGAAAGGTTTAGAGGCATATGGACAAAATGCAATCAGATGGGACTAGTTTAGTTTGGAAAACCCTGTCAGCATGGACAAGTTGGACCAAAGGGTCTGTTTGTGCACTATATGGCTGTATCAATCAAGAAAGCGAGGAAAAGGGGAGAAAACACATGATGTAGTAAATTGGCAAGAAATACAAAAACAAGTAGCACGATCTTTTCCGAGCATATAAAAAAAGTTCAAGATGAGTGTGCGATCTTAGGTGAAATTAATTAGGAAAGTATACTGAGGATAATTGGAGGGTGTGACTGAAGAATTGGCTGCAGGGCAGACAGATAATTTACACCCATGTTTTACATTTTCCTCACAGGGGAAGGCACAGTAAGCATTTTAAAGACGTAAACAAAATGGTAATAGGAGGGAAGTTCTTGAACTGTCTCTAACAAGAGGATCAAGGATTTTTCTAACAGAAAAGAGGAAGAGTAGACAGGCCAGCAGTAATTCATAGCTGGTTTTAAAAGAACTGGTCACAGTCTTGGGATCATGGCGCCCTCTCTATCAGATGTTACCTCTGCTGTTTGTTAATGTAAGCAGTAAGTGCAGTAGCTTGATTGGGTTATCATCAGGTTTAGGTACACACGGTTCTGACCGTAGCATGTTCACCCACACTCATCACTGAAGCGGAGATCAGCTTCATGGTAATGGTAGACTGAGAGATTATATTGTGGTTGAATATGATTCTGCTGGTGCTACAACGGCTGCTATGATTTACAGCATCACATGAATGCCCAGTTTGAGATGCAATATCTGCAATACAATTCTGCTGCCTGTCCTCATTCGCACGGGGACACGGTCGTCCTCCTCCCCTGTACACAGTGCCCTATCTCAGTTTCTCATGTGGGAACACTTCCTTTTTTAAAAATTCTCATCCTGTTTGGGTATCTTCATGATGCCATGCCTCCAGTTGTCGCAATCCTCAAAAGCATTTAACGTTTTCACCTGAATATTTTCCGCTCCAGTAATGCCATCTTCTGTTTAAAGCGAATGTGTTTCCCGCCGTTTCTCTCCATGACCATGATGAAGAGCTCTGTAGTGTCGGTGATGACAGCCTTATGTAGTTTCAGAGCAAGTGAATTCACTTCCCGGTGTATGGCTCTCCATGTTGGACAGGGCGTGTGAGCAGCTTTGACACACATGCTTGAAACTTGTTCAAAAACAGAAATTTCTGAAGATACTGACCAGTCTGACAGCATCTGTGGAGTGAAAGCAGAGTTAATATTTCGGGTTCTATGACTGTTCCTCAAAGCACCCAGTAAGTCCAACAATTTTTGTTTTTGTTTCAGATTTCCTGTATCCAATGATCTTTGCTCTGTTGAAAATGTGTTTTGTAACTTTTCATTTTTGAAGGAACTTAGGGGACTGGCAACATCTGCAGAGACAGAGAAACAATGTTAATGTTTCAAGTCCAGTTTAAATCTTCTTCAAACGTGTAAAGGATTGGAAAGTGAGCGCTTTAGTATCTTGGCAGAGGTGGGAAAGAGTGTTTGGAGGCCCAGTGTGAAAGACAAATGGGCTTGAAATTGTGGTGAAAGAGACACAGGTATATAATGGGTGTAAATAAATGTGTAAATATTAGAAATTGATTTTCTCTGTAGAATGGAACATAAAGAAGACACGAGCTTAGGGACCCCAGGAGGGAGAGTGTACAGAAAGTGGAGAACAACCACAATGGGTTCAGGCTTTGAATTTATGGAATTGAATATTAACTCCTACAGACTGTAACGCATCAAAGTGTAAAGTGAGCTGTTACTCGAGCTTGGGTTGTGCTTCATTGGATCATTGCAGCAGTCTGCATTTTCTTAGAATCCCTACTGTGTGAAAACAGGCCCTTCAGCCCAACAGGTTTATACTGACCCTCCAAAGAGTATGCAAACCAATCCCATTCTCTACCCTAATACTATACGTACACCCTTGATTATTGCACCTTACATCAACATCCCTGAATACAATCGGCAATGCAGCATGACCAGTTCACCTAACCTGCACAACTTTGAACTGTGGCAGGAAACTAGAACACCCAGAGGAAATCGAACCCAGTTACCTGATGTTGTGAGGCACCAGTGCAAACCACTGAGACACCGTGCCATCCAGGACCGAAATATTATCAGGCCACAACTCTATACGAGCAGAAATGAAGCCATTCGGACCATCAAGTCTGCTCCGCCATTTGATCACGAATGATAGATTTTCAACCCTATTTCCCTGCTTCCTGTCAGTTATCTTTGATCCCCTTGTCAATCAAGAACTTATCTGTGTCTGTTTTAAATATACTAAATAGAACATAGAACATAGAACAGTACAGCACAGAACGGGCCAGTTGGACCACGATGTTGTCCTGAGATTTAATCCTAATGTAAAATGTAGTAATTTAACCTACGCACCCCTCAACTCACTGCTATCCACGTGCATGTTCATCAGTCGCTTAAATGTTCCCAATGACTCCGCTTCCACCAACAGAGCTGGCAATGCATTCCATACAATCATAACTCTCTGCAAATAGAACCTACCTCTGACGTCTCCCTTTTACCTTCCTCTTAATGTCTTCAGACTATGACTTATCATACTAGTCAATCCTACCCTGGGGAAAAGTCTCTGGGTATTGACTCTATCTATTCCTCTCATTATTTTGTACACCTCGACCAGATCTCCTCTCTCCTCCTTGTCTCCAAAGAGAAAGGTCCAAGCTTGTTCAACCTTTCTTCATAAAGCAAGCCCTCCAGGCCAGGCAGCATCCTGGTAAACTTTCTTTGCACCCTCTCGATAGCCCCTGCATCGTTCCTATAGTAGTGGGTCCACAACTGGACACAATTTCCAAGTGTGGTCTCACCAGGGACTTGTGGAGCTGCAGAAAAACTTTGCGGCTCTTAAGCTCAATCCCCCTGTTCATGAAAGCCAAAACATCATATGCTTTCTTGACACCCTATCCATTTGCGTGGCAACTTTGAGGGATCTATGCACTTGCGCACCCAGATCCCTCTGTTCTTCCACACTGCCAAGAATCCTGTATTTAATGCTATATTCAGGATTCGAATTTGACCATACAAAATGAATCACTTCGCATTTACCCAGGTTGAACTCCATCTGCCATTTCTCAGCCCAGCTCTGCATCCTATCTATGTCACGCTGCAGCCTACAGTAGCCCTCTATACTTTCGACGACGCCTCCAATCTTTGTGTCATAAGCAAATTTACTAACGCACCCCATAACCTCCTTATCCAAGTCATTTATAAAAACTACAAAGAGCAGAGGCCCAAGGACATAGCGCTGTGGGATCCCTCTCAACACTCCTCCAAGCAGAATATTTTCCATCTACAACCACTGTCTGCCTTCTGCTAGCCAGACAATTCTGAATCCAGATAACCAAATCTCCCTGTATCCCATACTTCCTGACTTTATGAATGAGCCTTCCATGGGGAACCCTATCAAATACCTTGCTGAAGTTCACATGCACCACATCCACTGCTCGACTGTCGTCGACCTGTCTTGACACCTCCTCAAAGAAATCAATCAGATTTGTGAGGAATGACCTGCCCCCCACAAAGCCATGCTGACTGCTTTAATCACACAATTCTTTGTCAAATAGTCATACATCCTATCCCTCAGAATTTTTTCCAAACTTTGCTGACCGC
Source organism: Chiloscyllium punctatum (assembly GCF_047496795.1). Classification (NCBI taxonomy): domain Eukaryota; kingdom Metazoa; phylum Chordata; class Chondrichthyes; order Orectolobiformes; family Hemiscylliidae; genus Chiloscyllium; species Chiloscyllium punctatum. The sequence continues at coordinate 73,962,588 of NC_092768.1, forward strand.
TGACGCAAGACTGACTGGTCTCTAATTGCCAGGGATTTCCCTATTACCCTTCTTGAAATAAGGAACAGCATTCGCCTCCTTCCAATCCTCCGGTATGACTCCTGTGAAGACTGAGGAAGCAATTATCCTCACCAGCAGCTTAGCTAACGCCTTTCTCGCTTCCCGGAGCTCTCTAGGATAAATCTGGCCCTGGGGACGTATCTATCTTAATGTTTTCCAAAATTTCTAGCACATCAATTTCATCAATCATGATCAGGACCAGCTCCTCTAAGTTTTCATTTACAACAAGTTCCCTTTCACTGGTGAAAATTGAAGCAAAAAACTCATTTAGGGCTTCCCCTATCTGCTCAGACTCCACGCATAAGTTCCCTATGCTATCCCTGATTGGCCCTCCCTTCTCCCTGATTATTCTCTTATTCCTCACGTATGAAAAAAATGCTTTTGGATTCTCCCTAATCCTTCTTGCCAAGCCTTTTTCGTGCCCCATCATGGCTCGCCTCGGCCCATTTATGAGCTCCTTTCTAGTAAGCCTGTAATCCTCTAAAGCTGTGTTAGATTCTTGCTTCCTCCATCTTCCATAAGCTGCCTGCTTCATTTTGACGAGACGTTCCTCTGTTCTCGTCATCCAAGGTTCCTTAATCTTACCCCTTCTTACCTGTCTCAGAGGAACAAATTTGTGTATCACTCGCAACAACTGCTCCTTAAACAGTCTCCACATGCCCACTGTGCCCTTTCTGTGGAACAATTGCTCCCAGTCTGTACTTCCCAACTCCTGTCTGATAGCATGATAATTTCCTTTTCCCTAATTAAATATCTTCCCATCAGAAACTGCTCCTTTCACTCTCCCAGACTATGCTACATGCGAGGCAGTTGTGATCACTTTCAACAAAGTGCTCTCCCAACATTAGTTCTGACACCTGTCCTGGCTCTTTGCCGAACACCAAATCCAAAATGGCCTCTCCCCTTGTTGGTCTGTCTCCATACTGAGCAAGGAAACCATCTTGAACACACCTGACAAAAACGGCTTCATCCACATCATCTGCCTTACGAGGTTCCAGTCGATATTGGAAAAGTTGAAATCGCCCATAGCATTAACCCTACTACTTTTGCATTTTTCTGGAATCTGCCCGCCTATGAGATCTTCAATCTCTCTACTGCTTTTAGATGGTCTATAGAAAACCCCCAAATGCGGCGACTGTTCCCTTGCTGTTCCTAACTTCCACTGCACTGAGTTGGATGGTGTGCTCAGACCATGGTCTGGGAAGAGAATGGTCCCCCTCTATACTAGACCATTCACCATGACCTCCATGCCTCTGTCGTCAAGCTGTGGTATAATTTCCCTTTATCTGCCATGCTCGGGTAAACTGTGCAGGGCAGCTCCAAACTGACAAAACTCAACCGTGTGCCCATTGGCCCTTTTATGATGGCAGCAGTACCAGGGATCACTGAATATCCAGGGGCATCCGGGCGATGGTGAGCACCTCCAGCCATAATGGGTGGGAAAATCGTGCTGGCGTTGAATGAGAGGGACACCATGAGGTAGGGTGGGTAGTTAATGAGGTGAGTTCGATAAGATAACACCAGGAAACTAGCTCTGCCTCGTGTAGATATTCCTTCTGTCACATTCAATGAAAATGGCACTGAGACAAATTATTGTACGATTCAGCCCAGTGAGTGTAAAACTCTGCTGATCCTACTCCCAGTTACAACGCTGCAGGACAAATGCTTATCCAAAATTCTCAATCATCTTAACTTACACAAATATCCTGCTCACCCATCATTCCTAGAAACTGTGGCTTATATTGCAAGATGCTATCAAAATGTTCTCATTTCACAATTTTAAAACCTACCATCAGATCATTCTCTGAAATTCTCTCTCAATCTTCCCCTCGCTTTTAACAAAGTTCCACCCATTTGTTGGTATTTAAACTGATTCCCCCACCATCCCGCTCTGGCAGTGAGTTTCACACCCATAGCACTCCTGTGTCATGCCACATTGGACGTATGGAGCTGTAAATGGAGAGGTGCTGCACATCCTGTCGCTTCCACCATGAGCTGCAAGGTTCCCCACACTGGGCAGTGATCTAGTACAGTGTTACACAGCAATGCATCAATTGGTGCACACAGCTGCGTGTGCTGGGAAGGTAACTGCTCCAGATTAAAAGATAAATTTACTGCTATTTACTGCACAGCTCCCCATGCTGCACAGATATCCAGTCCGTGTGTATAGAACAATGCCTTTGTGTGTTCTGCACAGCGCCCTGTGTTGAACAGATCATTTAGTCCAAATTTATAGATCAGTACACTGTTGGACACATAAGTAGTGAACTTGTGAGCTCTAAACAGTGTTCGATCCTGAACGGATTGCTGAGCAGTGCATTAGCCTGGTCTACGCAGCGCTTCATGTTGAGGAGGTACCTCATCTGGGCTTATACGTGTCTGGGCTGGTTCTGAGAGGTGGATTGGGTAACCGATATAATTCTTGACATGATTATCACTCCTCCAGCTCGGCCCATTCCGCTGGTAAATGTAAGGTGCTGTGTTTGAGATAGAATTTACTTGGTCAAAATATTCGACATTAAGCAAAACACAATTTATTCGAAGACTGTCGATAAAAGACAACAAAAGGAAGACGAACTTGCAATAACTTAATTCTGTTCGAAAACTTAGCAGAATAATAGTTTATTTAACTACTATACAGTAACTGCTCCAATATGGTATCATCCAATAAGCACACAAAGCTCAAGAAACATATGCAGGAAACAGATTGTCTGACATGCAGTTCTCCAATCCAGGAGGAAAGAACATCAAAAGACAGTTCCGAGAGAAATCACAGACAGAGTGTGTAGAATCGGGGAGAGATTTCCTGCCTTCCAACCCTGCTGAGACCCCAGCAATAATTGGTGAAAGGTAAAATTAAGAGTCCTGGTTCTGTGAGAGTTTGACCATCACTCCACAGGACCAGGCCGTGGCTGCAAGAACACAAGGAATGGACTGTATCTACACCGTCTATGGCTCTGTAGGCATCTCTCCAAAATGCCTAAACCCACCTAAGCCGTTAAATGCTGGACAGACAAAAGTCAAAGTTAAACATAAATAAACAAAAAGATGCAGCGGGCCTGGTGATCAGACACAGACGGCCTCGGGAGCCCAGCAATTCCTATACTACCAAAACACAGCAGAATAATCGAGCTTGTAAAGAGAAAGAATGATGTCTCTCCCCCACCTCGATGTTTACAACTGGAGATGTGCCATGAGCCCAATAATCAACGATATCAAAATCCCACCCACACCAATTATTGTGATATATCAGAGTTGCCGTGAAATGGGTTAACTTGATCTGTTTGTTCAGTGACTGTGATTAATATCAGTCTTTCTGGACCCACCTGGGTCACTGGAAGCTTTCCCTCTTCCATAATTAGAGCCTTCTTTCAAACTTTATGTCATAGTATTCGGCGCAGAGTCAACCTCAACAAGATTGAGATCAGCAGCTTCAGAGGAAGAGAGAGAAATCAGACTCTGAGAACATTAAAATGGTCCAACAATTGATTTAATTTGAGAATTTTAGACTAGAATGTTCCAACAATGGATCCTAATCTGAGAACATTAGACTTGAATGTTATAACAATGGACAGGAGTTTATTATTGGGTCTTTCCTGGCTTTCTCAGGATTGGGCATGGTTACAGTTGCGAATACGAGCCGTACTGCTGATTAGACAAGCTGGGTACTATCCCATCCTCGCTATTATTGGTGTTCCTAGTAAGTCTATCTCTGTCGATTCTATAAATAATGCTGAATGTTATTGCTATTCTGGTTGATTATATTTAACAAATACATAAACTTGGAGTCACAAACGCCACGTCCTTCTCATGCATTTCCAAAGTACTTACTCATAAGCATGTGAGAAGGAATAAGACTGTATGGAAACTTGAGTTTCCTTTATACAGTGAACTGTTTTATGTCTCCATATTCTCTCTGTGTGATCAAACCCGCCGCCACCCACCTTCATAATATCCCCAATCTCCACCTCTGCCTGTGTTCTGTTGCTGACTTCGCCATCATCTACCCCTTCGTTAATGACAGATTTTATGGCTCCAGTTCTCTTCTGACCTCTCTTCCAGTTACAAATAGTTTGACCACAAGCTTGTTCTTGTCTCTACAGTTACTTCACAACAGAGATTCGTAAACAGAGTAATAATGTCACTTACTGTGTAATTCAGAGGCGCAAGTCATGACTCAAAAAGCATTGTCTGAAATCCTAACACAGCCGATGACTAAAGTTAAATTCCAATATCAAAAATTGGAATAAAACCTAATTTCACTCATGGCAAGCATAAACCATCAGGATTTATTTTCTTATTTTATTGATAACCTTTGGTAAAGAAGCCTAACATATTTCCCCAGTCTGAACTAAGTGTCACCTCAGATCCACAACAATTTAGTTGCCTCCATATTGCCTTGACAAATGTCCAAGTGGTCAAGGGCAGCTAGGATGGACAATAAATACTGCCCTTGCCAGTGATGCTGGCATCCTGCGAAGCAACAACATTAAAGGTGAAATAACCAAGGAAATGTGGATGCTGGTGATCTGAAATAAAATTCTCCCCTTCTGAAAGAATGTTGGAGAATCTCAGCAGGTATGGCAGTCTGTCGGAAAAAAAATGTTTCGAGTTCAGTGAACCTATCAAAACTGAATGCAGCTGAGAAATAATATTATTATATCAGGGATGGTAGGAAGGGTGAGCGGGAGGTTTGTGTTGAGGGGATGATGTCCATCAAGAGAGAGAGAGAGAGAAAGAGAGAGAGATGGAGAGAGAGAGAGAGAGAAAGGAAAAGCAAGCAAAAGGATTGCTGATGATGGACTGGAAGGAAAACAGAATTGGAAGTTATTCTACCATTTCCCCTTTTCACATATTCCTGAATATCATGTTTATTATAGGATCTCCCTGCTTACCGTGAGTTATTTTCCTTCTATCTCTTGTCTCTGAGTGTGGTGATCAACTCCATCAGCAATACTTATAGTCGCTGAGATATAGAGAAACGTAATGTGCCATTGTCAACTGTTTATTTGGAGACAGGAACTGTTACTGTGCGTCTGTGTGGAGATGTAAGAGCTTTCTCAGCCAGGAAGAGAAACTGAGCAGCTAAAAAATGTATTGCTGGAAAAGCACAGCAGGTCAGGCAGCATCCAAAGATCAGGAGAATCGACGATTCGGGCATGCCCTTCTTCAGGAATGAGGAAAGTGTGCCAAGCAGGTTAAGATAAAAGGTAGGGAGGAGGGACTTAGGGAAGGGGTGTTGGAAATGCGATAGGTGAAAAGAGGTTAAAGTGAGGGTGATAGGCCGGAGAGGGAGTGGGGGCGGAGAGGTCAGGAAAAAAATTGCAGGTCAGGAAGGTGGTGCTGAGTACGAGGATTGGCATTGAGACAAGGTGGGGGAGGGGAAATGAGGAAGCTGGAGACATCTGAATTCATCCCTTGTGGTTGGAGGGTTCGTAGGTGGAAGATGAGGAGTTCTTCCTCCAGCTGGAAGAATGCCTCATCTTCCGTCTGGGAACCCTCCAACCACAAGGGATGAATTCAGATTTCTCCAGCTTCCTCATTTCCCCTCCCCCCACCTTGTCTCAATCCCAATCCTTGAACTCAGCACCACCTTCCTGACCTGCAATTTTTTTCCTGACCTCTCCGCCCCCACTCCCTCTCCGGCCTATCACCCTCACTTTAACCTCTTTCCAACTCTCGCATTTCTAACACCCCTCCCCCAAGTCCCTCCTCCTTACTTTTTATCTTAGCCTGCTTGGCACACTTTCCGCATTCCTGAAGAAGGGCTTATGCCCGAAATGTCGATTCTTCAGATCTTTGGATGCTGCCTGACCTGCTGTGCTTTTCCAGCAACACATTTTTCAGCTCTGATCTCCAGTATCTGCAGTCCTCACTGTCTCCGAGAGAAACTGAGGAGACCGAGGCATTTTCAGTAGTGAATGGATGCATTGTAGGGGAATTTGGGGAATTCACTTGCTGCTGCCATCTGGAAAGTCAGTGGAGTCTCTGTGGGTGGTGTTCTCAGAATAGTGATGTCAGCTACGGGGTTCATTCAGGGAGCCCTGATGGTCTGGGAACCCCACACTGGATACTGCATTTGCAGTGTGTCTGGGTCCGTGATAAACAAATGAAGCTGAGACTACAAAGAAGGGAAGCTGTATAAACAGGGAGGAGCGAGGCACTATATTTTCCTCTCTGGGATTTCCAAGAAGATTTGTCTAAGCTGCAGCCATTCAGGTGTAAAGTGTAAAACCAGCTTGTCTCAAATTGAGGTGATCATTGAGCTGTATGCTCTCTTTCAGTATAATGTGTTCTCACGCCAGTAGCAAGACTGCGCTGACACTCACGATGAATTAAACTGGATTGATTTTGGATCTTTTCAGGCAGCAGTGGGTAATATATCCATCATCTCTGAAGTGCAGTCCTCCAGTGTATTCACGAGTTGACTGAAACCGTCTGCCTGCTGAGAGGAATGCATTGGTTCCATCTCCACAGGGGAAGGTACAGAAACTACTTTCCACAAATATTAGGGAAAAGAGGGACTGGTAAAAATTGGAAACTGAAGGAAATCAGAATTAATGAAGTGTCTGTTATTGAAAATCAAATTGAATTGAAGTTTCATAAGTTGCTGCATCTGATGAGTTACATCTCAGAGTGATTGAGATGAGAACAGAGCTAGTGTAATAATTACTGATTATTCTTCAAAGCTAATTAGATTCTGGAAAGGAACCTGCAGACTGGACAGCAGCTATTGTCAACCTAAATATTTAAAACAGGATGGAGAGGGAAAACAGAAAATTAAATAATTTGATGTCAGCTGTGAGAAAAAAAATTGGAACCTTTTAGAAGGAACATGACAACTAGATACTTGGGGAATAATGATATGATTTGGTACATTCGGCCGAGAATCAGGAAAGGGAAATGATCTTTGATAAACCTGTTTGTGGAGGTTGTCCGTTGTGACATCGAAAGTTGAGAAGCAATGGGATTGGAGTATTTGTATTTTTAGAAGACCCTTGACATGTTTGAATACAGGTGAGTGGGGAATATTAGAGTCCATGGGTAGGTAGGGGTGGAATATATACCACATGGATTAAAATTTCAGTAACGGAGATACAAGAAGAATACTGTTTTTCTCTGGACTGAAGGGTTGATGGGTGGCAGCAGGATCAGTGTTTGGGCAATAGCTGTTCACAAGGTATAACAATGATTCAGGTGTGAACAACAAATACCATCATGTACATTTATATTTATTAAATGGTACAGAGGTTGGCGAGTGCTTTTGTTGAAAAAGACCTGAATGTCCTTGGTCATAAGTCACTGACAGAATTCATACAGGGGCAGGACGTAAATGATATGTTGCTCTTCAGGCAAAATGATTGAAGTACAAAAGTTAGAATATCTTTCCCAGTGATCGTGTTTTGTTGAGGTAGTATTTGGTGCTTTGTGTAAAGATTTGGTCTGCTTTATAATCAATGATCTCCTTGTCACCGAGACAGTGCAATGAAGTTTGACCAGACTAAACACTAGCATGATGTTACAATGAGGAGAAAGTGCAGTAACGATGTGCTTAATCTGTAGCGCTGTGAGAGAATACGAAGTTGAAGCTTGATGGGTATGGACAGAAACTCATTATGACCCAAACAGCTGAATGGGGTGTCAATGTCATACTTTTCATTGGATATTTGATTCACGACAGTTTACATGCCTCTGCAGAACCATCATGTCGATTGACAGAGAGGTGCAGGCTCTGAATGAACTCTGAACACTTTAATGCACAGTTACTGTGTGACACTGCATTGAATGTCACTTTGTACACAATCCTGTCAGCAACCAAATTGCCATCATTCTGAAACAGTTAGTTATTCCCCACCGGTTTCCCACCTCCACGGAGACCATGGGTCTGCCTTCTTGGAGATGGAAGATAACTTGGAGAATGGCTAAAAAATGTTGGCTCCATTCCGACTGCCAGAAAACCCATGTTAAAGTAACACATATGAACCATGAGTAATTAAGCCATTTGGATCAATTTGGAGCAGTCTGTCTGTGCAGCCCCTGCTCCATTTGTTTGTGATGTTGGAGCATCTCTGACACTTTCCTATTCCTGTGTTAGTGGCTTGACAAGCTGAATAACCTCTTCCTGTTCCTTTGTAAGTGACTCCGGGTGTGAAATGGTTCTTTCTGATCCCATGTACGTGACATGTTGGAGAGAGCAGACTCCCACCTTCCTGTGCAACAGGCAGTAGGGACTGAATGGGCTATCCTTCTTTTGCCCAGTAGTTTTGATGGGATGAATGGCTGCCCCACATTCTCGTGAAACCAGATTGGGCTGCTGAATGAAATTGGCCTTTTACTGTGGAAATGTACTGTGCTGTTACATAAATGTTACCCAGACTTAACAAGACGGTCTTGAAAGTTGTCCGAGTCTTGCTATACATGGTCACAGATTGTTTCAAGAGCTGAATAGGGACAACCTGTCCTGAAAACTTAGTAGACTTCAGTGAATGCCCCTCTTCTGCTGGCACGGTGGCTCAGTAGCTTACACTGCTGCCTCACAGCACCAGGGTCCCAGGTTTGATTCGATCCTTGGTCAACTGTCTGTGTGGAGTTTGCACATTCCCCACTTGTCTGCATGAGTTTCCTTCGAGTGCTCTGGTTTCCTCTCACAGTCCGAAGATGTGCACGCAGGGTGAATTGACCATACTAAATTGTCCATCATGTTAGGTGTATTAGTCAGATGGAAATGTGTTTGGGCGAGTTACTCTTCGGAGGGTCAGTGTGGACTGGTTGGGCCGAAGTGCCTGTTTCCACATTGTAGGGAATCTAATCTGCTCAGTTTGGACTCAATGGGCTGAATAGCCTCCTTCCACACTGTAGGGATTATGTGATGACAAATTGGAGATGCCTGAGCTGAGGAAGCTGCGCTGAGGATCTCCTGCAGATGTGTCCCACGGCTAAGATGATTGATGCCCACCAATGATAATCACGTTCCCTTGTGCAATGAATGTCTCCAAGCGGTGTAGAGGTCATAATTAATTCTCAGTAAGTGTGATTTTGTTCAGGTTCCTTGATGGCATCCTCAGTCAAATACTGCCTTGAATTCAGTGTCAGTCTCTCTTACCTGAGCCCCTGCGTTACCTCTTTCGTTCATATCAATAGGTCATGATGCAGAAGCAGAGAAGGTTTTCTTCAAACAGAGGGTAGTCAATGTCAGGAATTCTCTTACACAGAGATCTAGGGGAGCTAGATCACTGAAAGGGACCAGCGGTGTCCCGCTGGGATCAGTTCAGTGACCTCTGCCCACTGTTATTTTCAAAATGACTTGGATGTGGGTGTTGAAGAGTTGGCTAGTAAGTTTGCCGATGACACAAAGGTGGTTGGAGTGGTACAGAATGTGGAGGGCTATTGTAGGTTGCAATGGGACATCGACAGAATGCAGAGCTGGGCTAAGAAGTGGCACATGGACTTCAAACTGAAGTAATACACTTTGCAAGCTGGAATGTGAACGCAGAATACATGGTTAAAGGCAGAATTCTTGGCAGTGTGGAGAAACAGAGGGATCCTGTCATCCGTGTCCACAGATCCCTCAAAGCTGCCACCCAAGTTGATCGGGTTGTTAAGAAGGCGTATGGTGTGTTGGCTTTCAGTTGCAGGGGGATTGAGTTTAAGAGCCGCGAGGTTATGCTGCAGCTCGATAGAGCCCTGCTCAGACCGCACAGGGGATATTGTGTTCAGTTCTGGTCTCCTCATTATAGGAAGGATAATGAAGCTTTTGAGAGTGTAAAGAGGAGATTTACGAGGATGCTGCCTGGACTAGAAGTCTTACGAAAAAACCACGAGGGAGTAAGGGTTTTTCTCATTGGAGGAAAAATAGATGAGAGGGGACTTGATAGAGGTGTACAAGATGATGAGAGGCAGATAGAGAGTGAATAGCCAGAGACATTTTCCCATGGCAGAAATGTCTATCACTAGGTGGCAATTTTTAAGGTAATTGGAGGAAGTTTTAGGGGAGATATCAGAGGTAGATTCTTTACACAGAGAGTGGTGGGTGTGTTGAATGCACTACCATCAGTGTAGTAGAGTCAAATACGTGAGGGAAACTTAAGAGACTCTTGGACAGGCACATGGAACAAAGTGAACGGAAGCATGTAGGTTAGAGTAGGACAAACAACACAACGTCGAGGACTGAAGGTCCTAACTGCATGCATTCATGTAGAACCTTGAGCTCAAAGTCTGCATGAATTCATGTAAAACTCCATTATCTCACTTTTTAGCTTAGAATTAATCTAAACATCAGAGAACACAGGTGGCCAACACCTTCAACATTTTACCTTGCTATCACCATTGTTCACAGCTCACCTGAGAATGCAACATTTTTTTAAAATAAAGGTTTTGTGATTTACACATGAATGAAGTGAAACTATCATGGTATTTTAACAGATGAAAGGCTTAACAGACAATCAGTTTTTCCATGTATAATTTCAGTTACATCACACTGTAAATTTTTGCTCTAAATTCTGTGTTACGATCGACCCCTCAACTATCACCTGATGAAGGAGCGATAATCCAAAAGCTAGTGTGCTTCCAATTAAACCCGTTGGACTATAACCTGGTGCTATGTGATTTCTAACTTTGTACACCCCAGTCGCACACCGACATCTCCAAATCAGTACTGTTCTTTGTTCTGTGTTCTATGGAAGTGCTCAAGAAGACTTGGACATTAAGAAGATTTGAGACTTGGAGCAGATCAGCCTTAATCTTAGTGAAGGGCAAGGCAGGCTTGGGATGTGAATGACCTGCCCCTGTTTCTGATGCTCTCCCATTCTGTTATTGGAAAGTTCATATGTGTTATTTTCCTGGAAGGTCTTTTATGGAATATTGCAATCAGGGAGACCCGTGGATTTTGTGAGCCATCACGGGGTGAGATTTGGGGGCTGTATTCACAGTGAATCTGGGTCTACAACATGATCAACAAATGAAGCACAAGATACAGAGAGGGGAGGTTTTGTAAAGAGAAATGAGCAACATCTTCCATATCCAGCCTGGGTCTTCCAATTACATTTTCCAAATCTCCCAAACCGAGTGGGACAGTCTCGATGGACGAACTGTTTCCTCTATTTCTGTGCATCATGCTATAACAATAAGTGAACTCTAACTGCTCCTGTCTAGCAGGTTAGAGGGGTTGAATGGAACACAGAAACATGGGACTGAGGAGCAGGAGTGGGTCATTAGAGAATTTGAGCCTTCTCCACCAGGCATTAAGATTGTGGCTGATCAGATTGTGGTCTCAGCCTCATCGTCCTGTCTGTGTCCTATTATCCGTGACTCACTTTTCTGTCAAATCTTTAACTAACACAGCTGTGAATACTTATAATCAGAGAGGCACCACAAACTTCCGGGGAAGAGAATTCCCATTCGAATGGCCCTTTTAGAATTCTTCCTCATCCCGCTGTGAGAATAAGAGAATCATACAGCGTGGAAAAAGATCCTTTTGTCCAATTTGTCCATGCCGATCAGGCATCTTAATCAGATCTCGTCCCACTTGGCAGCATTTGGCCGACATCACATGATCCATTCCTATTTATGTACCTATCCAGTTACATTGTAAACGTGTAATTGTACCCGCTTTCACTACTTTCTCTGACAGTACACCCACCAGCCTCTGTATGAAAAGGTTTCCCCTCAGGTCCCTTCTAAGTCTTTGCCTTGTCACCTTCACCCTATGCTGTCTAGTTCTGGACGCCCCTTAGATTACTTACAGTGTGGAAACAGGCCCTCCGGCCCAACAAGTCCACACCGCCCCGCCGAAGCGTAACCCACCCATACCCCTACATCTACATTTACCCCTTACCTAACACTACGGGCAATTTAGCATGGCCAATTCACCTGGCCTGCACATCTTTGGACTGTGGGAGGAAACCGGAGCACCCGGAGGAAACCCACGCAGACACGGGGAGAACGTGCAAACTCCACACAGTCGGTCGCCTGAGGTGGGAATTGAACCCGGGTCTCAGGCGCTGTGAGGCAGCAGTGCTAACCACTGTGCCACCGTGCCGCCCACAGATCTTGTCCAATCAGACTATCCATGCCCCTCAGGACTTTATTAAACCTCTGTCATGTCACCATTCAGTCTCTGACAGTCCAGGGGTAAAAGCATCATCCTGTTCATCATCTCCCTGTAGCTCAAACCCTCAGGTTCCAGAAAATCTTTGTAAATCTTTTCTGCACCCTTTCAAGCTTAAAAAGAGTCAACTGATATGTACGCAGTATTCTTAAAGTGGCCTCACCTACGTCCTGTGCAAACGCAACACGTTACTCCAACTCCTATTCTCAATGTTCTGACCAATTAAGGCAAGCATGTCAACCACATTCCTCACCACTGTACCGTTCTAAACTCCACTTACAAGGAACTATGAATCTTGACCCGTAGGTCTCTTTGTTAAGCAACATTTCCCAGGGCACTACCCCGCTTTAACTTACCGAAATGTCAAACCTCACCAATATCTAAATTAAACTCCATCTGCCAGTCCTTGGCTCATTGTTGGTCAAGGATCCCGTTATAATCTGAGATAATCTTCTTCACTGTCCACTGAACCAATTCGGTGATGTTATCTGTAAACTTACTAACCATGCCTCCGATAATCACATCAAAGTTGTTTATATCCGTGATGAAAAGCAGTGAGCTCAGCACTGATTCTTTCAGCACACCGCTGGCCACAGGACTTCAGTTTGGAAAACAATCCATTACCTTCAATCCAATTTTGTATCCAATTGGTTAGCTTTTACTAGATTACATATCATCTAATTTTAGTAATCTGTCTACGATGGGGAACCTTATTATATGCCTTGCTGAAATTTATGTAAAAATTGTACACCACAGTGTATTCTTCAATCTTCTTTGTCATCTCTTTATAATACTCAATCACATTAATTAGACATGATTTCCATCACACAAATCCATATTGACTATCCCTAATCATTCCTTGTCTTTCTAAATAAATGCAAATTCCATCCCTCAGAATCCCCTCCAAGGAACTCCTCGTCTCTGACCTTGGCTGATTGAGTCGATAATTCCCTGTGTTGTTTTGGCTCACTTCTCCCTTTTCTGGCCCCACTCCTCCACTGCCCACAAAAAATAATTATAACTATGTTGGTGATATGGCCAAAGATATAGTTCTCAGAGTGTGTCAGGGTCAGTGTTCGGAACAAGTCAGGCAGATTTCTTTAATCTACTAAAACAACATGTCTATGACCAAAACAAACTATGATGGAAAGTGGAATGATGAGAGGATATTGCAAATATGTACAGTGATATTTCCCTTTTAAAAATACTGAGAAACACACACACACACACACACACAAAGACACACACACAGACACACACGCACACACAGACAGACAGACACACACACACACACACACACACATACACACACACACACACACACACACGTATTGTCGATAACAAACTGAAAAGCAAAATATCTGCAAAGTTAACTTGAAAGAACATTGTCCAAATATGATTCGAACTTATGACCTAAGGAAAAATGAGAGTTTGACCCAAATACTGTTCTATGTGTAGAGTCATCAAGTCCTAGATCATGGAGAGAGGCAGAGAGGCCCTTTGGCTCAAACTCGTCCATGCTGACCCAAATATCCAACCACACTAACCTCATTTCCCAGCACTTGGCCAATAGCATTCTCGTCCTTTCCTGTCCATGTACTTGCCCAAATGCCATTTACGTATCCTTAATATAAATGCATCAACCACTTCTGTTGACAGCTCATTCCCTTTGTGTGCCACTCTCTGTGTAAAACAGTTTCCATCAGTTTCCCTTTTATTCTTTCCCCTCTGACCTTAAACTGATGCTCTCCCCTCCTTGATTCCCCAACTCTCGGAAAAATTTGTTGGGTCCATTCACCCTATCCATGTAAACTTCTATAGGCCCCTCTCCTGTGCTCTAAAGAAAAAAAGTCCTCGCTTGTCCAACCTCTCCCATTAATTCATACTGTTGAGTCCTGGCAACATTTTTATAAATTCCGTCTGCACACATTCCAAATTAAAAACATCCTTCCGATCGCAATGTGACTAAAACTGAACACAACACTACAAGTGCAGCCTCACCAACATCCTGTATGACTATAACATAACTTCCCAACTGCTCTCCTCCATGTCCTGACCGATGCTTGCTAGTGTGGCAAAAGCCTACTTCACTACCATATCTAACTATGACCCCACTTTCAGAGAACGGTGGACCTAAACTCCATGGTCCCTCTGCTCAACTACACTCCTTAAGGTCCTACCAATTAACATGAAACTCCTACCTTGATCTAACGTTGCCAAAATATTCCTCGGCCCACTTCTCCAGTTTGATCAACGTCCTGCTGCAATTTCTGATATACTTCCTCATTGTCCACGATACCACCTATCTTAGTGTCATCTTCAAGTTTCCTAGCCATGCCTTGCACATTCGCAAGAATATCATTGATACAGATAACAAATAGCAGCGACCCCTGAGGCACTTCATGTGTCACAGGCCTCCAGTCCGAGAGAACCCTTCCACTATTACCCTCTGCTTACTACCATGAAGCCAATTGTATATCTAATTTGCCAGGTCCCTCTGGATTCCATGCGATTCTAACCTTCCAGACCAGCCTATCAATGGCAACCTTGTAAAAGGCCTTACTGAAAACCACACACTCTATCGCCCTACCCCCATCAACATTCCTGGTCACTTCATCAATGAACTCAAACAAATTTGAGAGGCATGATCACCCACTCACAAAGCCATGTGATCTTTCCAGTATAAAAACAACTATTAATAATAATTATTAAAATTAATAATATCAAACTAATAAGATATAAAACTAATATCAAACTAATAATAAGATGACACTTTCAGTGGAGAATAAATTAACCATGGTATGTGATATTCGAACGTGCATCATGGGTGAAGGGCAGAATAGATTTTGTACCTGTGTCATTGAACTGTGTTGAAAAAAAGCAAGGGTGACATGGTAGTTCAGTGGCTAGTAATGCTGCCTCATAATGTCATGGATCCGGGTTTGGTTCCAGCTTCGGGTGACGCTCTGTATGGAGTTTGCACATTCTCACTGTGTTTGTGTGTGTTTCCTCTGGGTGCTCCATTTTCCTTACACAATCCAAAGATCTATAGGTCAGGTGAATTGGCCATGCTAAGTTACCTATCGTGTTATGTGCATTCGTCAGGGGTAAATATAGGGTAGAGAAATGGAACTGGGTGGGTGACTGTTTGGAGGGTTAGTGTGGTCTTGTTGTGCCAGACGGTCTGTTTCCATACTGTAGGGAATCTGTCAAAAAAACTATTTCTAAACAAACCTTATATTTCCAAATGCATGCATATCGCACACCTCAGAGTCTTCTCAAGCAACCTTCGTACCACAGATATTAGACTTCCTGGTCTATCGATCCCAGATTTTTCTTTGCTTCCCTTTCTGAATAATGGCACAACATTTGCTAATCTCCAATATTCTGGAACCTAACCTGTTGCTAACGATGATGCAAAAATATCAACCAGGGTCCCCGTAGTTTCTTCTGTAGCCTCTTGCAGTGTTCTTGGATGCATCTGTTTACAACCAGTAGATTTATCCACCTTCATACAGTCTAACGCATCCAACACACCTTCTCCTGTGATATTGACTCACCCCAAGATAACACTACGACTTTTGTCAGCCTCCCAAGGTTCATGTATTACTCCACGGTAAAGACAGAGGAGAAATATTCATTGAGAATCTCGCAAATCTTCAGGACATGCACGTCCATTTTGGACTTTGAGGGGTCATATTCTCATTTAGCTATTCTTTTGACTTTAATATACTTAATGAACCTCTTTGGATTCACACTAATCTTATCAGCCAAAGCTATTTTGTGCCCCCTTTTCACCCTCCTGATTTCCTTTTTCAGTAAACTACTGTACCCCGTGTACACCTCCAGGTATTCCCTCGATCCCAGCTGCCTGGACCTGAGCCACGCCTCCTTTTTGCTGGTCTAAGCCTCAATATCTCCTGACATCCGAGGTTCCCTCTTCCTACCAACCTTGCCTTTTACCCTCACAGTAACACATAGACCTTGAACTGTCGACATTTCACTTTTAAAGTCCTCCCACTTGCAGGAGGTCCCTTCGCCTGCAAAGAAACCCCTCCAACCAACCCCTACAAGCTCCTGTCTCATTCCATCAAAATTCGCCTTGCCCCAAGTTTGAACTTGAACATGTGGACCAATTTTATCCTTCTGCATAACTATTTAAAAATTAATAGAACTATTTTCGCGGGTCCCAGAGGGCTCCCCCACTATCACCTCAGACACCTGTCCTGCCCTAGATCTTAGAGTAGGTCACGCTTCGTCCCTTCCCGATTTGCACTCTCTACTTACTGCTTGAGGAAACTATTCTGAACACACTTAATAAATTCACCCCATTTTAGTCCTTAATTCTATGTCATTCCCAGTCTATGTTAGGAAAATTAAAATCTCCTACTAATGCAATCCTATTGGCCCTGTGCGTCTCCCCAGTCTGTCTACATATTTTTGTTCCACTAATTCCTCGTTTATTATTTGGGGGCCTATAGTACAATCTAAATCCTATCACCATTCCCTTCTTATTTATTAGCTCCCCAGACAAATCCTCACAGGATGATTCATCAGTTATTTTATCTCTGATTACTGCTGTGTTACTCGCCTGAATCAAAAATGAAACTCTCTGTCCCCTCTTTCCACCATCTCTGTCCCGTATAAAGCACCTGTCCCCTGGTACTTTAAGCTGTCAGTGCTGTCCCTCCCTTATCCATGTTTCAGTAATGGCTATAATGTCCCAGTCTCACGCAGCGATCCATGTCCACAGTTCATCAGCCTTACCTGTCAGCCATCTTGCATTGAAACAGTTGCGATTTAATCCAACAGACATTCCTTGCTCCCTGTCGTTGTCTAGCCTGACCTGTCTCTTCATTTTACTGTTTCTGATTACTGTATCTCCTTCCAGCCTCGCACTTGCCTTCCTGCTGTTGAGGATCTCACCACTCCCCAACCCCAGCCAATCTCGTTGAAACCCTCCCTTGCAGCAGTTGCAAACCTGCCTGCCAGGATACTGGTCCCCTTCCAGCTCAGGTACAACTTGTCCTTCCTGAACACGCCACCTTGCCCCACAAAAGATCCCAGTAATCCAAAAATCTCTGCCCCCTGCACCAATTCTTTAGCCACCCCTTCATCTGCCATATCCTCCTATTCTTACCCTCACTAGCACGGAGATCTGGAAGTAAACTGGATATTACCGTGCATTTTATCCTTTTCCGTAGCTCTCCACAATCACTCTGTAGGATGTCATCACTATTTCTACCTGTGTCATTCTGTCCTTTGTACCAATGTGCACAATGACTTCTGGCTGCTTCCCGCTCCCACCACTCTCCCCCTACTCCCGGTGAGAACGTTCTGCAGCCACTCTGAGACATCCTGGACCCTGGGCATGTGGGAGGCTACACACCATTCCGGATTCCCATTTGCTGCCACAGAATCTCCTGTCTGTTCACTATCGAGTCGAATAATTACATCTGTTGTTATTCTACTTGCACAGCCTTCTGACAATGGTATTTCTTCATGAAACAGTTGAATTTGGCAGAATTGTTTTGCTTCAGGTAATGGGGAGATTCCAATGAATCCTCATCAGGAATCCTCCATTAGTGGGAAAGACGACTGGGCTTTTTTTCACTCCCACACATTGCTGTGATGAGCGATTGGGAAGCAGAAAGGGAGCAATAGAATGTTTCTCCACAGATAGGCTATATTTTCCATCTGTAAGTTAAATCAGTAACGTTTCCAGTCCCACACTGGACTCTGTGAGCTCTTCTTGAACATTGTCCGAACTATATGACTCCATAACATTCTCGACTCCAGGTCAGTGTGTTATTGCAGAATCAATTCATTCACAATAAATGGTCCTACTTGTTTTGAAGATGTATTACTATGTGCTTGTATAATGTAAAAATAAGCGTTTCATGTCTTCACAAAGTCTGTGTTAAAATGAATATTCTTTAACATGTACAGTAATTGCTGGAAAAGCTCAGCTTGTCCGTCAGAATATGTGGGAAGAAAATTCACAGTTCAATTTTACTGTCCAATGACCTTTCCTTTGAAACTGACTTATTCTTAAATTATTTCCCCAGTTTTATTCTCCCACACTATAAGAAATATCCATCCAGTATTCACCAACTACACTCTTCTCCAGATCTTATATGGTCAATAAACCATCCCTCATTCTCAGGCCTAACTGTTAATTCTTCAGAACGTAATGTCTTCATCCCAAGAATGCATAAAGAGAAACATCTTTGAGACATTTCGAAAGCAATTTTTTTTTCAGTTTAGGCAGTTATAACTACACATTATACAACAGATGTAATCTCAGCAATGCCCTGTACTGATGCAAAAAACATCACTAAGATCATACCCAACACCCCTTGCACGAAACAGGATCATGACATTTACCTTCCAAATCACTTGCTACATCTTCAGGTTAATTTGATATGATTCATGTACTACGACCCACAAATCTCTCTGTAACACTGAGTTCTGCATTCTCCTTGCAGTTAAATAAATTTCTGCTGTTTCGTCTTTTCCACAAAACAGAAAATTTCCATCACATATATATTGTACTGTTTTTGTTTTCTGCTGAAGCTTTGATCACAGCCATCCTCTGTCTTTATGCCATTGCTTATTCTGCCTTCCCCTGTCCGTATCCCATTGCAGATGCTCGGCCCTCCCCCTGTCTGTATCCCATTGCAGATGCTCTGCCCTCCCCTGTCCGTATCCCATTGCAGATGCTCGGCCCTCCCCCTGTCTGTATCCCATTGCTGATGCTCTGCCCTCCCACTGTCTGTATCCCATTGCAGATGCTCTGCCTCCCCCCGTCTGTATCCCATTGCTGATGCTCTGCCCTCCCCTGTCTGTATCCCATTGCAGATGCTCGGCCCTCCCCCTGTCGTATCACATTGCTAATGCTCTGCCTCCCCGCGTCTGTGTCCCATTGCTGATGCTCTGCCTCCCCGCGTCTGTGTCCCATTGCAGACGCTCGGCCCTCACTCTGTCAGTATCACATTGCTGATGCTCTGCCTCCCCGCGTCTGTGTCCCATTGCTGATGCTCTGCCCTCCCCTGTCTGTATCCCATTGCAGACGCTCGGCCCTCACTCTGTCAGTATCACATTGCTGATGCTCTGCCCTCCCCTGTCTGTATCCCATTGCAGACGCTCTAACCTTCCCCGTCTGTATCCCATTACAGACGCACTGCCTTCAGCTGTCTGTATCGCATTGTAGATGCTCTCCCCTCCCCTGTCTGGATCCCATTGCAGACGCTCTTCTCTCCCCCTGTCTGTATCCCATTGCAGACGGTCTGCTCTTCCCCTGTCTGGATCCCAATGCAGGTGCTCTGCCCACCCCATCTGTATCCCACTGCAGACGTTATGCCACCCCTGCCTATATCCCACTGCAGAAGCTCTGACCTCACCCATCAGTATCCCATTACAGGCACTCTTCCCTCCCCCTGTCTGTATCCCATTACAGGCACTCTTCCCTCCCCCTGTCTGTATCCCATTGCAGACGCTCTTCCCTCCCCCGACTGTATCCCATTTCAGACGCTCTGCCCCTGCCCTGTCTCTATCCCATTGCAGACGGTCCGACCTCCCCTGTCTATATCCCATTGCAGACACTCTCCCCTCCCCCTGTCTGTATCCCATTGCAGACACTCTACCCTTCCCCTGTCTGTATCCCATTGCAGACGCTCTCCCCTCCCCCTGTCTGTATCCCATTGCAGACACTCTCCCCTCCCCCTGTCTGTATCCCATTGCAGACACTCTACCCTTCCCCTGTCTGTATCCCATTGCAGACGCTCTCCCCTCCCCCTGTCTATATCCCATTGCAGACGCTCTTCCCTTCCCCTGTCTGTATCCCATTGCAGACGCTCTCCCTTCCCCTGTCTGTCTCCCATCGCAGACACTCTGCCCTTCCCCTGTCTGTATCCCATTGCAGACAGTCCGACCTCCCCTGTCTGTATCCCATTGCAGACGCTCTCCCTTCCCCTGTCTGTATCCCATTGCAGACGCTCTACCCTTCCCCTGTCTGTCTCCCATCGCACACGCTCTTCCCTCCCCCTGTCTGTATCCCATTGCAGAGGTGCATATCTCCCCCAGTCCGTCTCCCATTGCAGGCACACTGCCCTTCCTTGTCTGTATCCCATTGTAGACGCACTGCCCTCACTCTGCCCTCCGCTGTCTGATCCCATTGCAGACAGTCTTCCCTCCACTGTCTGTATCCCATTGCAGACGCTCTGCCCTCTCCCCGTCTGTCTCCAATTGCAGGTGATCTGTCCTTCCACTGTCTGCATTCCCTTGCAGACGCTCTACCCTCCCCCTGTCTGTATCCCATTGCAGACGCTCTGTCTCCATTTGACATCTTATTGAATGACTAGCCTGGTGCATGAGCAAATTGAGCTCCATCTCCTTCATCCGGTTCATTAGAATAGATTGTAATTTGTTGATGACCTCATACAGATCCCTGAAGAATTCCACTCGTTACAGCTTTCCAAACACAAAATGAGTAATGATCTATACTCTGCATTTCCTGACAGCTACCTAGGGCTCACCCTCTTCTGCATAACAGCCTGGGATGGTTATAGGGCGTCCCCCTGTGCGGTAATTTACTGAATACTTCATTCTGTTTGGTGGGGTCTGTTTGGTGCAGCCCATTTTGCCGCAGACGCATTTAGGCACAGAACTATTTCAGCGCAGCTCATATTTATTCCTTTTCAGGCTTAGGTAAAAGCATTAATCAAAGCAATAAAAATAAAAATAATGTTTATTGCCTTTAGTAAAAATGTTAAAAAGACACCTGAGTAAGTATAACATTGACTCAGAGTTTTATTTCAGAGCTAAAATGATAATCGGTCTTGCATTTATTCACATTGAAAACATTCATGAAGCTATTGAACATTTGACTGATACGCTTCCAGATGAACTGCAACCGCTGCTGGACTGGTTCGAGGATAACTATGGAGGTAGAAGATTACGCAGTGGAAATGGTCGGCGTTCACCGCTTTTTCCAGTTGGAATGTGGAATTTATATGAAAGAACTTTAAACAATGACGACAAAACAGACAATAATGCAGAAGCTGCCCACAGGAGATGACAATGCGAACATGATGTGGAACATCCAGTTATTTGGAAATATATTGACAGTTTACCAAAGGTTCAGAGAGGAAGGGACATTTACTATGAGCATTTGATAGCAGGGCACGATAGTCCGTTGAAATTAAAGAAGCAGATGCTAGATTACAAACACTCGTAAGAAGATTTAGTGAGAGAAATGATGTCGAGTATTTACGAGGATTGCCCATAATTTT
The DNA here is from genome assembly GCF_047496795.1 of Chiloscyllium punctatum. Classification (NCBI taxonomy): domain Eukaryota; kingdom Metazoa; phylum Chordata; class Chondrichthyes; order Orectolobiformes; family Hemiscylliidae; genus Chiloscyllium; species Chiloscyllium punctatum. The sequence continues at coordinate 73,984,047 of NC_092768.1, forward strand.
GAATGAATGTAATGTTTTAAATTTTTCGTAATGAACTTATATCGTTTACTTTTTTTCTTTTTAACATTTTTACTGAAGAGAAGAAACATTATTTTTATTTTTAGTCTTTCATTAATGCTGTTAACTAAGCCTGAAAAGTGAGAGAGATGAGATTGGAACTGCCAGCGAGTTTCAATTGAGAATTGCTCTTTACTGAACATTGATACTTACTTGGTTGGTGGGACGTCGATGTTTCAGAATCTCCACACAAGGTGTCCTGGTCGTCTCTGGCTTTTTGAAGGATCCTCCCCAAATGTCGAGGTAGACAGTGAGGGAACGGATGTCGGGCACTCTACTTAGTTACAGCATCTGTAAGCCGCCCTCTCTCTCGCCTCCCTATCCCTCTCTTTCACCCCCTCCCTCTCTCTCTCACCTACTCTCTCTCTCGCCCCCTTCACTCTCTCGTCCCCCTCCCTCACTCTCTCGTCCCCCTCCCTCTCTCACTCGTCCCCCTCCCTCTCTCTCTCGTCACCTCCCTCTCTCTCTTCCGCCCCCTCCCTCTCTATCTCGCCACCTCCCACTCTCTCTCGCCCTCTCACACTCTCTCTTGCACCCTCCCTCTCTCCCCCTCCCTATCTCTCTTTCCCCTTCCTCTCTCTCTCTTTCCCCTCACTCTTTCTCTCACCCCCACCCTCTCTCTCTCTCACCCCCTCCCTCTCTCTCTCTTGCCCCCTCTCTCTCGTCCCTCTCTCTCTCTTGCCACCCTCCAACTCTCTCTCGACCACCTTTCTAACTCGCCGCCCTCTCTTTCTCTCACCCCCCCTCTTTCGCCCGCGCCCTCTCTCTCTCGCCCGCCGCCCCTCTCACACCCCCTTCCTCTCTCTCTCTCGCCCCCTTCCCTCTCTCTCTCTCTCGCCTCCCTATCCCTCTCTTTCACCCCCTCCCTCTCTCTCTCACCTACTCTCTCTCTCGCCCCCTTCACTCACTCGTCCCCCTCCCTCTCTCTCTCGTCACCTCCCTCTCTCTCTTCCGCCCCCTCCCTCTCTCTCTCGCCACCTCCCACTCTCTCTCGCCCTCTCACACTCTCTCTCGCACCCTCCCTCTCTCCCCCCTCCCTATCTCTCTTTCCCCTTCCTCTCTCTCTCTTTCCCCTCACTCTTTCTCTCACCCCCACCCTCTCTCTCTCTCTCACCCCCTCCCTCTCTCTCTCTCTTGCCCCCTCTCTCTCTCGTCCCTCTCTCTCTCTTGCCACCCTCCAACTCTCTCTCGACCACCTTTCTAACTCGCCGCCCTCTCTTTCTCTCGCCCCCCCTCTTTCGCCCGCGCCCTCTCTCTCTCGCCCGCCGCCCCTCTCACACCCCCTTCCTCTCTCTCTCTCGCCCCCTTCCCTCTCTCTCTCGCCCCCCTCTCTCACTCGCCCCCTCCCTCCCTCTCTCGCTCCCCTCCCTCTTTCTCGCCCCCCTCTCTCTCTCGCCCCCTCCCTCTCTCTCTCACCCCATCCCTCTCTCTCACACCCTCTCCCTCTCTCTCACCCCCCTCTCCCCCCCCCTCTCTCCCGCCCACCTCTCTCTCTCGCCCCCTGCCTCTCTCTGTATCACCCCACCCTCTCTCGTCCCGCACCCCCCCTCTCTCGCCCCTCCCTCTCTCTCTCACCCACCCACCTGTCTCTCTTGCCCGCCGCCTCTCTCTCTCACCCTTCTCCCTTTCTCTCTCGCACGTCCCTCTCTACCTCGCTCCCCTCCCTCTCTCTTACCTCCTCCTTCGCTCTCTTGCTCCCCCGTCTCTGTCGCCCGCCCTCCCTCTCGCTCTCGCTGCTCCCTCTCTCTCTCTCAACCACCCACCTCTCTCTCTCTTGCCCATCCCCTCTCTCTCTCTCTCCCATGCCTCTTCCTTTCTCTCTCGCCCCTCTCTCTCACCTCCACTTAGTGGAGCTGCTGGGGATGGTTTGCAGAAGGTTGTGCTGTGAGCTGCCTCAGATATTCCGGAAAACCTGATGATTTGGTGACGCAACTCTGAATGGAACATGGGGACTGTAGTTACAGCATCTGGGTCTGCAACATGAACAACAAATGGAGCAGAGGCTACAGAGAGGGGAAGCTCTGAAACCACAGAGTGAGTGTGTGTGGGGAAAGGGACATGCCGTATTTGCCTGTGCCTTAGTCTGGACGAGTACACATTCTCACTCTCCCCGTTACATACACTGATGCACACTCTCCCTATCTGCCCCTCACACACATTCACACTGCCCCTCTCTCACGATCCACACATGCACTCCACTCTGTCAACACACACGGATGAACACAGACCGGCTCTCTCTCTCCCTCCCGCACACACACGCACAATCCACCTCACTCTCTCTCACATACAGAATGGGTGTCTCTCACTCCCCTTCACGCAGACACGCCCTCTCTCCCACACATACACACGCGCGCTACTCCTACTTTGTAAATAAAACCAGTCTGACTCCAGGGCAAGACACAGACAGAGTCCAAACAAGGCCTCAAGCTGAGAATACATTATCTGACCGCAACTGTTACTTCATTTACATCGATAGTACCTGAAGGTGTCTCCAGGCAGTGACTTGAAATAAATTCTGTGATTTGCATTTTAATCAATCAAACCCGCCTCTCCATTCTGACTGATTAAGTACTTAAGAGCCATCTTAGGTGTGTACAATTCATGTGCATGACTTGTACAACCCTTTGATCTTGGCTAAAGGTGGCTGGAAGTGAAGACTTTACGGTGGAACCGTTGATGAAGAACAGTGGAAGGCTTTCAAAACAATTTTTCAACGTTCCCAGCAACAGCATATAATGGTGAAATGGAAGGACTGTCGCAAAAGGGTAATCTACCATGAACGTCCCAGGTAATAAGGGAGGCTATCAAATTAAAATAAATGGCATAAATAATGGCAACGACCAGTGGGAAAGTAGAAGATTGGGAAAACTTTAAATGTCAAAATAATGTCAAAACCGTTAACTTTTTTGTTGCTTTATTTTGACATTTATCAAGACACATCCGATAGGTTACAAGAGTAAACTACCTCAGAATATAAAGACAGATAGCAAAATATTCTATAAATATACAAAACGAAATGAATGGCTAAGGTAAGCAATTGTCCTTTAGAATGTGAGAAGTGGGATCCAGTAATGAGATATGAGGAAATGGACAAGGAATTGAAGAGTTATTTAGTTCGTCTACACAATGAAGAACACTAATAACATGTCAGTAATTGTCAAAGGCAGGAAGGTAAGTGAGTACCTGGAAACAACCATTCCCAAGAGAGAGATAGTGTTGGGCAAGCTCATGGAGCCAAAGGTAGATAAGTCTCCTGGCCCTGATGGAATGTATCCCAAGGTACTAACAGAGGTGATGAGAGAAATAACAAATGCACTTTTGGAAATTTTTCTGATTTCACTGGACTCTGATACAATTCCAGCAAATTGGAAAACAGGAGTACAGACACCACTGTTTAAAAAGGGAGATAGACAACATGAGGGGAATTATAGACTGGTTAGCCGAACATCTGTAGGAGAAAATATTTCAATCTGTAATCAAGGAATAAATGGCAATGCATCTTGATAGAAATTGTCCCGTTGGGGAGACACAGTGTTGGTTAATGAAAGGCAGGCCACGTGTAACTAACCTACTGGAATTCTATGAAGACATTACAACTACAGGAGCCCAGTAGGTGTGGTGTACTGAGATTTCCAAAAGACATTCAATATAGTGACGCCAAAAACGCTGCTGCGTAAGGTGTGGCATTACGGGCAATGTATTAGCATGGAGAGAGGCTTGGTGAACTAACATGAAGCAACGAGTGGGAATGCATGATTGTTTTTCTGGTTGCTGATCAGTGACGAGTGGAGTGCCTCAGGGATCGGTGCTGGGACTGCAATTATTCACAGCTTACATAGATAATTTGGAGTAGGGGAGCACGTGTAGTGTCTCAAAGGTTGCAGATGATACTAACATGACTGGCAGAGTAAAATGTGGAGAGGATGGTTAAACTTTACAAAGGGACATAAAGAGTTGAAGTGAGTGGGTCAAGGTCTGGCAGATGGAGTGCAATTATAATAAATGTAAAATCATCCATTTTGGTAGGACAAATACTAAAGAGGACTCTTATTTGAATTGTTTAAAAAATGCAGCATGCTCTTGTGCAAAGGGACCTGGGTGTCCTTGTGCATGAATCACAGAAGCTGGTCTGTAGGGACAACAGGTAATTAACAAGGCAAATTGAATTTTGCGAAAGGGATTGAGTGTAAAAGTAGGGAGTTATGTTGCAGATTTAAAGGGTGCTGAGGAGACCACACCTGTAGTATGTGCAGTTTTGGTCTCCCCGTCTGAGAAAGGAAATACTAGCACTACAATGTATGCAGAGGAGGCTCGTTAGGTTGGTTTCAGAGGTGAAGGGTTTGGTTATGAGGAGAGACTGAATACATTGGAATTATACATTGATTGGAATTTGAAAGAATGAGGGAGGAAGGAATAGAAACATTTATAATTGTGAAGGGAGTAGGTACGATAGAAATATAAAGGATGATTCCAGAAGCATGTGAAATTAGATAACAGGGCAAAGCCTCAAAACTATATGGAGCAGATTTAGGACTGAATTGAGAAGGAACGTCTTGATCAAGAAGCTTGTGAACCTGAAGAATTCTTGAGGATTTGTCATTGAATGTGTTTGAACTCTTATAGATAATTGTTTGAAGATTAAAGGAATGATGGATTATGGTGAGTGGGCGGGTAAGTGGAGCTGAGGCTATGAAATGATCAGCCATGATCTTATTGAATGGTGGCGCAGGCTTGAAGGGCCCGATGGCCTACTCCTGCTCCTAGTTTGTACGTTCTTATGTAATGGGTCAACATGAAATGGGAATTATATTTGACAAACTGACTGGTCGATGCATACAGAAAAGAAATGGATGCAATGCATTTAGATTTTCAGAAAGATCTTGATAAAGACTATGGCTGAGTGTGCAAATTCAAATGTTACGGCATTGGGACTAAAATATGAACATGATTTTAGAATAGGACAACTGACACGAAACAGTGAACAGGAATAAAACAATCTGTTTTGAAGTTGAAGGATCATGGCGTGTCGTAGGGATTAGTGATTGTGACACAGCTATTCTCAATGCTTACCATCATTTAGATGAGGGATCAAATGCAATATTTCTCAGTCTGCTGACAGCACTAAATGATGTCGGATTGTTAGTGGGTGAGGAGGATTTTTTAAAAAAAGCTCCAAAGTGATTGAGACAAGTGGAGTGAATGGGCAAATATGTGGCAGATGAAGATCAATGGGGGTGGATGTGATGGTGTGTACTTTGATAGGTACAATAGAACAGCAAACTATCATTTCAAAAGGGATTGTATGAAACATGTTGGTTTTGAAGGGATTTATGTTCTTTCTTTTTTTTCCTGTTGCGCAGCCCTCCGAAGTCAGTGCAGGGCAGTGAGTTCTGAACCCAGAAGTCAATACTGGCAATGGTATTGACACGCTGACCAGTGTACATAAACCCACCAAGTGGGGAGCTGTAACATTTTAAAGGATCTGTATTTCCTTGTACACCAGTCACTGAAAGCAATATTGCAAGAGCAGAAAGCAGGCAGGAAGATAAATGGTGTGTTGACCTTAATTTCTAGGGGATTGACTGACAGAAGTAAGGGTGTCTTACTGCAGCTGTACAGGGCCTCGGTGAGAGCCCATCTCGAACATTGTGCAGTATGGTGTGCAGAACTGGTCTCCTTACCTAATAAGTGACAAACCTGACATTGAGGGAGTGCAGTGAAGGATGACCAGACTGATCTCTGGAATGACAGGCTTGTTGTGAGAGCAGAGTTTGGGGCGTTTAGGCCTGTGTTCAATGGGCTTCAGGAAAATGAGTGGTGATCTCAGTGAAACATATAAAACTATAACAGTGTGAGACATATTGGAAGATGATAATTCCCCGGCCTGGGACGTCTAGAACAAGAGGCCACCGTATTAGGTACAGACAGGCCACTCTGCATTGAGATGAGAATAAATGTCTGCACTCAGTGACTGGTGACTCTGGGAATTTCTCTCCCACATAAGCAGTGGAACACAAGGCACTGAATATGAGTAAGGATTTCTCGACACGAAAGGGAGCGGGAGGCATCTGGAGTATGGCGGTCACAAGCTCTCAGACGTTAGGAAGTAGGCCTCTGCAGGGTCAACAGAAATGTGTTTCCCATTCCCTTTTCTGATACTGAGGCTGGTGCCGGGAATTCTGTCAGTTTTATCCTTACAAACTTCAGAGCAGTTTGATACAATTTTGTTTCCTACTTTGCCGTTTTCGAGAACATTGAAAAGTTTATCACATGCATGTGTGTACAGAGTATCGTTTAGGCCAGACCAGAAATGCATGGAATTCACCAGGCCAGAATTCACTTCCTGAATGTACATTGATGAAGCAAATTGGAGTTTACAATCGGCATTGATTTCAGCATCATCATTACTGATACCAGATTTTAGATCTCGATATGTTGTTAATTGCTATTCAATTCCATCAGCTATCCAGGGCATTAGCCTGGACCGGATTAGTAACCCAGTGATATTTCCACAACAGCACCATCTCCACGTAGGGACCTATTGGAAACCACACTGAGCTGGTTATTTCTGTGCGGTTTGACAGATCTGTCAAAAAGAACTTCAACCAGTTTAACTATCGTGATGGGACTGAGGGGGTGGCAAATGGTCAGATTGTAATTATTCTCCGCTTCGCGGACTGGACATAGTTGAGTAATTTTCCACATTGCCAAGAAGATGTCAGGGTTGGAGCTGGAATGAAACAGCTTCTCCCAGGGACACGGTTGTTGTGCAGCACAAGACTTCAGTCCTGTTGCAGGAATCGTGTCAGGGCCCTTTGCCCTTGTCGTATCTACTCTGTTCAGCTGTTTCTTCATTTCACTTGAAGCAAATCGAATTGATTGAAGACTGGCATCTGTGATTCTGTGGGCATCATGGCGAGGGTGAGGTGGATCATCCACTCAACACGTCTGGCGGAGTATCTTGCCAAAAATACATCATTATCTTTTACACTGATGTACAGGACTGTTCCATTATTTAGGATGGGGATAATAGTGAGCCCTCTCCTCCATGAAATTGTTTAACCGTCCATCACCATTTATGGCTGGATGTGACAGTACTGTTGGTTTGTTGGTGTTGTGATCATTACACCCTCTCTATCACATGTTATTGCTGCAGTTTGGAATGCAGACAGTTAGTTATGGTAGCTTTAACGGGTTGTCATCAGGTTTAGGTACACACGATTGGGACACTGGCACGTTCACCTATACATCACTAAACCATAGATCAACTTGGTTGGCATGGTAGACTGAGGGATTATCCCAGGAAAAACGTTAATTTGAACAGAATTTAATTCTGTTTCTGCTGCTGCTGTGGTCTGCAGAACCACATCAATATCAGGAATTCTCTATTTCAGAAGGTTTGGAGAGTTAGATCATTTAAAATATCTACAGATGAGCTTTGACCTGGAAATGAATTGAATGCAATTAAAGACTAGTGATGAAGGAGGCGTGAAAAAGTCATAGACTCTTAGAATAATACAATATTCAAACAGACATTTTGGCTCAACTCGTCCATACTCACCTGGTTTCCTAAACTGAATGATTACTATTTTTCTTCTTTAGACGCACACCCCTCCAAACCTTTGGTATTCATGTACACATCCAATTGTCTTTCAAATGTTGTAACTGTACTCCCCAATGCTACTTCCTCTGAAAGCTCGCTACATATACACGCCACCCTCTGTGAGAAACAACTGTCCCTTAGATCTCTTTTAAATGTCTTCACTCTCACCTTAAACCTATCCTGTCTGGTTCTGGACACACCCACCTGGAGGAAATGATCTTGTCTATTTATCCTATCCATGCATCTCATGATATAATAAAGGTCACCTCTAAGCCTCCAACGCAAAAGGAACAAAATCCCAGCCTATCCTTATATCTTAAAACTTCCCGTCTCTGTCACATAATTTTAAATACTGTTGTCCCCTTCTCAGTTTATAACATTCTTCCAATAACAGGACAACAAGAATTGCTTCAAATGTGGCCTTACCATTCTCTTGTATAGCCACAACATGATGTGCTAATTCCTATAATCAATCCTCTGACCATTGGAAGTCAGCTTGCCTTACGCCTTATTCACTGTCCTGTCAATCTGCGACTCAACTTTCACGGAACTATGTACCTGGACCCGAGGTTTCCCTGTTTGGCAACACTCCCCCCAGCGCGCTACCATTTTCTGAATAAATCCTACACACTTTTGTCTAACAAAATGCAAAATCTCGCATTTATCTGCATGAAGATCCATCAGCCAATCCTCAGCCCACTTGTCAAGTAGATCAAGATATCTTTGTTCTCTAAGACAGCCTTCTTCACTGTCCACCATAACTCCAATTTTGGGGGTTTCACCTCCAAATTCCTATCCACGGTTCCAATATGCTCATCCAAACCATTTACAAAAACCATGAACAACAGCAGCCTGGTCCTTGTGGCACAACGCTGGACACAGGCCTCCAATTGGAACAGCAGATCTCTCCCAGCACCCTCTGTCTACTACAGTCAAGTCTGTTTGTATCTAAGTGGATCGCTCTCCCTGATCTCCTGCGATCTAACCTTATTAAACAAACTACCATGTGGAACCTTGTTGGGCCTTAATAAGGTCCACATAGACAACGTATGTTGCTTTACCTTCATCTATCTTCCTGATCACTTCTTCAAAAACTCCAATCTAGTTTGTGAGACATGGATTCCCAGACAAAAAGACGTGCTGAATATCCCTAATCAGTCCTTGCCTTTCCAAATGCATGTAAATCCTGCCTCCCAGAATCTCCTACAAACACTTATTCACCCTTGACATCAAACTCACTGGTCTGTAGTTCCCTGGGTTTTCTTTGCAGCCAAATTACAAATAATGTAACAACATTAGCTGTCTTCCTGTCCTCCAGGACCTCAACCGTGGCTGTCAATGATACACATAAGAAAGTCAAGAGAACTTCAGATTTCGTAAACCAGAAACTAAGACAGAAATGTGCTGGAAAAGCTCTGCAGGTCTGGCAGCATCTGTGCAGAGAAATCCGATTTAATATGTTACAACACGGGGGAAACCTTCCCCCCCTCCCACCATCTCCACCACCCCACGCTAATTTAAACTTGCAACACAGAAAAGATTTAACCCATGCTGTAATTTGTAAAAATTCGGAAGGCCAATAACCATCCTAAAGGTCACTATTTAAAGCAAGAATTAACATTTTTTTAAAAAATGTCTAACAGGGAATAATTACCTAATAACTTTTTGCAACTCCTTTCTCTGACCAATCTTTTACTTACTCTTCTATAATACTGGTCCGATAATCCCCCCACCCCACCCCTCCCCCAATTAAGATATACCAAAACATTCAAATTTCAGAACCAGCCAGCTGTCGAATCTTCTCTTTGTATCGTCCTCTGTCTTCGCTTCTTCTCCTTAGAGATTCTGTTTCACAGGTCATTGATAAATAAAGGTACATTTTGGTGACCTATTCTCCGGTCAGTCTGCCGATGTTGGTGCCGTGGCAGTTCTCCCCGAACTGGTCAAATTCCTTTTCAGCTTTCTATCCCAAATCATCGGGTAATTTCCATTTTTTTATAATATTGCCAAATGCCAAATGTAAACTCCATTGTAGTTTAGCTTCTTGGGACATAATTTAAATGAATTGATCAAATTTGATTTTATTTTTTGTCTCATAGTAACCCAGGTACTGCAAGCTGCTGGACCATATGTTACATTGTAAATTTTCCAGAACTCACTGTGCTTGGAAATCCTTCAACTCTCTTAAAGGTACAATACTCTTTACACATTCATAACCCCTTCTCTCTCAAAAAAGAACAATCATAATGAAAACACGGTCTCATTTGTTTTTCTATTCTTTCAACACATTACCATAACACACCGATAACCTAAATCTAAGTTCACCTTAACTTCTTCCCCTTATCCTATATGTAACATTGGATAATTTCAAATCTCGTCTAATGTTTCAGTTAAATCTGTGAGAACGCATCTGAGATTACATACTTACGACACGCTACGTGTACGATTTTTAAATTAAAAGTCTGTAACATAAGACTCCAATGAAATAGCCTTTAAAGCGTTCAAAAAATGTCAGCAGATTGGGGTCCGTGTACACAACCATCTCCAACACTCTGTTAGTTATAACATTTTAATGTGTACTCACAGTAATACCAAACTCAACAGTCCTTTCTCAATCGTGGAATATTTTCTCTGGTGAATGTTGGGCTTCTTTGAAAAGGACGATCCCATCTCATCACAGTGCAGCTCCAACTCCTATGTCACTCACATCGACGGCAACTTTGAAATGTTTTCAAGCGTTTGGTGTAGCTGAAACTGGTTTGGTGCTCAATATTTCTTTTTAATGGTCGAATGCCTCCTGGCATTGTTCTGTCATCCAATACTTTGTGTTTTTCTTCAGCAAGTCGGTAAACGGTGCTACTACACTGCTGACATTTGGAACAAACTTCCGATAGAATCCGCTGACTCCGAAGGAGCGAAGCACCTTTTTTCTTCGAGGTTGGCCGTGGAAATTCCTCGGTTGCTTTTGTCTTTGCGTTCCATGGTATCAACCTTCCATGACAGATATTTTGTCCCTAGAACATCATGTCTGCTTTCACAAATTGTGTTTTGTTTAATTTTATCAGCAGTTTTGTTTCTCGTATTCGTTCAAAAAGCTCTGCCAACTGTACCAAGTGATCTTTCCAGGACTTAGTGAAGATCACGACATCGCCTAAACGGACTGCACAGTTTATTAATCAGGCTACAACTCTGTTCATGAGTCTTTGGAATGTGTTGGGTGTGTTTGTCATTCCAAAGGGCATCACTTTGAATTGATACAGACCATTTGCTGTTACAATTCAGAAATTTATTTCACTGTCTCTGATAAAGGTACCTGCCAGAAACCACGCATTAAATCCAACTTCGTGATGTAACTGACTTGTCCAACTTTCTCGATACAGTCCTCCAATGTCGGTATTGGATGTAAGTCTGATTTTGTAACAGTCTCGATCTTCCAATAATCCAAGCAAAATCATTGAGTCCCATCCGGTTTGGGAACTAAGATGATCGGCGAGCTCCACTCGCTCGGGCTTGGTTCGATGATGTCCTCATTGAGCATAACCTCCACCTCCTTCTGGACCTGTCTGGCTTTGAGGGATAAAGCCGATATGGATTGTTTTATCGGAACAGTACTCTCTACAACAACTTCATATACAATAGTGCCCACCATATGATTCTAACATATGTCCTCATATTGCAATAACAAACCTTTCAACTGTGTTCTATGCTCCTGAGACAGATAGTTTACTAATCTACCCCATTGCTCAAGGACTTCTACGTTTTTGACATATTTTGAGGCACATCAAAATCCACGACATTTGGAATTGATTCTTCACCCTGTGGGGGAGTAAATAACACCTGTTTCTCCAATTCTTTCTCTCCTCTACTTTTCAGGAGGGGACCTGCACACTCATTTATAAGTCACATGAAGTGGTCTTCAAATGTGGGAATTGGCAACAGAGGTGCTAGTTTCATTACTGTCCGTGTCCTACCTACCATCTGGCATGAATGACATGTATGCCAAACGTTAACCACATCTTTGTGCATTTCAGGTCAATAAAAATATTTTTGTCCCTTAGCCCGAGTCTTTCGTACCCCTCAGTGACCTCCTTCAGGTAGTTCATATCCTACCTGTAAAACCTCCTGTCTCTATGCTATCAGCAACACAATCTGGTGCACCTCAGCACATTTCTCCTCTGCACTAACCTGATGTGGTCTCTATTTCTGTCTTAAGGTCTATCTTTCAGATAATAACCCTCATGAATATCCTCTGCCTCCTTTTCAGAGTACACATCCACATATATATCTTTTATCGTCTTGTCTGTCTGTTTCAAGTCCTTTAGCCTTTCAGGACAAAACACCTCTGTCTGACCCACTGCCTGTTCAGGTTTTCCCTGCACCATTACGGCAAACAGGGTGTCCATTAACTGAATCTCAACTCCTTCATCTTTGTCTATAGTTTGTCCTTCGTGCTGTGACTTATAATAGTGGAATATGGTTACTGCACAGCCTGGGAAAATACCAGGATATTTCCGATTTCACACTTCCGTTTCTTTGTCTTCCTTGGGCTTCTCCACAACAAGCGATGTCACTCCCAACTTGGACCCTGCTAAACCGTTCCCAAGAACAAACTGCATTCCTGGATGTGACAGTCTGTCAAACTTTCCCGCTATAACTTCCCCAGTCTTGATTAGGCACTCCAACCTGATCTTACATTGGGAAATGCTAAATTTCTGTCCATCCTTCCCATAAATTAATGCATTCCCGGGTAACAGATCAGAAAGACTGCAAATTCATTCATCTCTTCCTATTATCGTCTGGTTAGATCATGTATCTCTCAAAATGGTAACTTCTTGCTCTTCTACCCCCGTTAGTTCTGAGTAAACTTTACTCACAGACGCAAATTCTTTATAGAGATCAGGTACCAACTCCATACCCAGCCCCTGCCTTGGCTGTGCACTTTCCTGCAGCTCTTCGGTCTTGTTGGGGTTTCCTTTAAATCTTTCACTAATGCCACTGGCTTAGCTTCTTTTACCACATCTTTTCCCACAGTCCTTTTCTTAACAATCAGCACTGTGACCATACATTAACCTCCTTATGTTGGTGAAAACACCTTTTCCCAATGCCCTTCGGAAACCACCGGCACTGTAATTTTCTGTGTTCCACTCCATTACAGTGAAAACACCTGAGGCCTTTCACCTCCTTTTCACTCTCTTGGGCAGCTTCTTTAACCTGTGGTAAACTCATATGTTCTACTCTTTCTTTTATAGTGTAGCATCTCCCCTTCTCCCAAACTCTATCCCTCACAGGACAAAATTCTGGCTGGAAGCTTGTCTTATGCAGCAGCATGTATTCATCTATTAATTCTCCTGCCCTTCTCAATTTCTGAACTTTCTTTCCCTCCACATGAATTATTATCATCTCTGGAAGTGAGGTTTTAAACTCCTCCAGCAGAATAATCTCCCTTAGAGCTTCATAGGTCTTATTTTTAGATTAGATTAGATTACTTACAGTGTGGAAACAGGCCCTTCGGCCCAACAAGTCCACACCGCCCCGCCGAAGCGCAACCCACCCATACCCCTACATTTACCCCTTATCTAACACTACGGGCAATTTAGCATGGCCAATTCACCTGACCTGCACATTTTTGGACTGTGGGAGGAAACCGGAGCACCCGGAGAAAACCCACGCAGACACGGGGAGAACGTGCAAACTCCACACAGTTAGTCGCCTGAGGCGGGAATTGAACCCGGATCTCAACATAAGGCTGATCTTGTTCCTTCTTTATGTTTCTGAATTGCTATCTGTATGCTTCCAGTACCAATTCGTAAGCACATAAAATACCTTGTTTCACGTCTTCATAATCTCTTGACCCCTCAACTGGCAGGGCAGCAAATACCTCACTAACTGTGCCGACCAGCTTAGCCTGAACTACCATTACCCATACATCCTCTCACCACTCTACCTGCCTAGCCATTTTTAAAAAAGAAATAAAGAAGGCTTCAACATCTTTCTCATCAAAATGTGGCAGAATTCTGACATAGTTGTATACATCACTAATGTCCCTTTTACTCTCCAGCCTGTTCACTTGACTTTGCTTACTAAATCACAACTTATCAAGTTTAAATTCACTCTCCCTTTGCTCAGCTGAGAACCTTCTCCTCTCTTTTTAATCCCCTATCTCAAAAGCTTCTGACCTCCATGCAGAAGACTAGACTGTCTTCTCAGAGATGGAAGATGCCTCCTTGAGACATGGCACAAATCATCCGCTGTGCCTCCTTACCATCAGCAAACCACGTTAATGCAACACGCATGAAACATTAGCAATGGAGCCAGAAGGCACAGCATGGAACAGTCTGTTTGTGCATTCTCTGCTTCATTGGTTTGTAAGGTTACAGCATCGATGACAACCTCCTATTTCCGTGTAACAGTTTGGAGGGGCTGAATGGACTCTTCTGTTCGTGTGTCAGTGTCTCGAGTGGCTGAATGTCCTCTTCCTCGTTCCAGGGAAGAGGCTTATTATTGGGTGACCCGTGGTAGCTGCTTACCTGCGTGCTGTGCTGACTAGATTCCTTATATTCCTGTGTAACATTAGACAAACAGGAGGTTGGAAGAAACAGCAAGTCAGGTAGCATCAGGAGGTGAAGAAGTCAACAGTTCAAGTATACCCATTCTTCAGGATTGCAGGTGGGGGTAGGGGGAACTGCAGATAAAGAGGGAAAGGAGTGGTTGGGGTGTGGAGAGCAGAAGGATGGTGAGGTAGGGGATAGGTGGACACAAGTGGTGGGTGCAACGTGGTTGGTCGATGGGAGGGATGAATATAGTTGGGAACTAGAAGGTGGGGTCATTTGGTGGAATGGAAGGGAGGAGGCGGGGCTGGAATGGTTATTTAAAATTGGAGAACTCAATGTGGAGTCCTCCAGGCTGTAGGCTAACCATGCAGAAGGTAAGATGTTGTTCGTCCAATTTGCGGTCTGACTCACTGTGGCAACAGAGGAAGCCAAGGAGGTCATGTTGGAAAGGAATTGGGAAGGGGAATTGAAATGGGTGGTGACTGGGAGCTCAGGCCAGCCCCTTTGGACCGGGCTGTGATGCTCGGTGAAATGTGCACTTAGTTTACGTTGCTCTCCCCGATGTAGACAAGACCACATCAGGAGAACCTACTGCAGTAAACTACGTTGAAGGAGAGGCAGGTGAACCTCTGTTTCCCCTGGAAGGACTGTTTGGGGCGCTGGATAGAGGTGAGGGAGGTGTGTGCCAGCAGGTGATGTATTTTATTTTTCATCTGCAAGTGTCAGTTGCCCATGGGGATTGACAGGTTTGGTGGGGAGTATGACACGAAACAAAATTTGTGAAGGGATCAGTCCTTGTGGAAGATGTGCCAGGTAATGGGATCCAACCTAGTTTACTGTGTCTGCCATTCCTGATGTGGTCTTCTCTATATCGGGGAGACCAAATGCAAACTAAGATGAATGGTTTGCTGAGCATCTCAGCTGGTCCTGTAAGGGCTGACCTGACCTCCCAGTCACTGCCTATTTCAATTACACCTACCAATCCCATTCCGACATGACATCATTGACCTCATCCATTGCCACAAAGAACCAAAGCACAAATTGGAGGAACAACGCTTCATATTCCACCTGTGTAGCCTACAGCCAGGGGTCTCAACACTGAGTTCTCCAATTTCTAGTAACCTCCCTTCCAATCCCCAGATCTCCTGCTTAGCCCCTCCCCTTTCCATTCCTCTGAACAACCCATCTTCCAACTGTCAACTGGATTCATTCTTCCCACTGGCCAACCCGGTGGTACCCTTTACCTGTGTTCGCCACCACAACACGCCGCCTCCTCCTATTTCCCCACCTCGCCTCATTATCAGTACACACCCTTGCCCCCACCCCCAGACATGAAGGAAGGTTATACCCAAGATGTGGACTTTTTCTCCTGATGCTGCCTGGCTTGTTGTGGTCTTCCAGTTTCCTGAATTCCAACATTTGTAGTTTTTTTAAAAAAATCTCTTCTTGTGTAATAGGTAAGAGAGAGTGAATGCGCTGTGCCTCTACTTATCCAATAGCTTCTATGGGCTGAATGGCATTCTCATGTTTCTGTGAAACCAGCTTGAGATGCTGAATGAGCTCCTCATTTTGAGCCCTGTGGAAATATTCAGGGTCCAGCAGTGCTGTTACATGAATGTTGACTACACATTAACAGCATGAGCTTGAATGTTGTCCATGTTTTGCTGTTTTATGCGATCTTTTCTGAGCATGCTCACTTTTGATCGAATGACGGAGAGTAAGACGTTGCTGAAGCAGCTGAAGATGTTTGTGCCGAGGAAGCTACCCTGAGGACCGCCAACAGAGATATCCAGGGACTGAGAGGATTGATCTCCATCAGCCACATGGTGCTCCAAATGGCCCAACAGCTTGGGATATTTACAACTGATTCCAATTAGGTGCAATTTTATTCAGCGTCCTTGACATCTTGTTCAGTCATGTCCTTTCAGGGCCAGTCATTCTGACGCTGTGTTCATATCTTTTGATTTGGAGATGGGTGTTGAACTGGGGTGTACAAAATTAAATATCATGGTATTCAAACAGATGAAAGACTCAACAGCCTATCAATTTTTCAATGTTATAATTTCATTTACATCACACTAAAGTTTTGCTCTAAATTCTGTGTGTACGATTGAGCCCTCCACCATCAACTAATGAAGGAGCGATGCTCCGAAAGCTAGTGTGCTTCCAATTAACCCTGTTGGACAATAACCTGGTGTTGTGAGATTTTTAAGTTCATAGCTTTTGTTCATGTCAACGGCCAAGGTAAATGTGTGGGGACTGTTTCCTTCTCTCAGAGGGTAGTGACTGTTGGGACCTCTCTATCCCAGACAACTACAGCTCTGAATGTTTGAGGGAGCAGGGTGGTGTTAATGAATGTTGACACATCAGGGAGTTAAGGCTACAAGAATTGGGCATGAAAGAGAAATTGCGGCCAAGAGAGATCAGCCCTGACCTTACTGAAGGAAGGACAAGCTTGACGGGCTATATAGCCTGGTATTATTACAATAAACCCTATAGCCCAGTCACTTTATTGCCTCTTCCATATCCCGTGGTACTTCAAGTAGCTGAATAGGTTGACATTGTTGCTGCATGATCTAAACTGGGTCTAGTTCTATAGATTGGAGGGGCTGATTGGTCTCTTCCTGTAAATGTATATCATGGTCCAGGGGCTGAGAAGCCACATCCTGTTCTGGTGGAACTGAAATCCATATACACCAGATCGACCACCCTTGGAGAATGTCATCACTGCAGATGCCGGTGATCAGAATTGAGAAGTGTGGCACTGGAAAAGCTCAGCTGGTCAGCCAGCATCCGAGAAGCAGGAATATCGATGTCTTGAACATTCCTGATGATAGAGTTGTGCCCAAAACGTCGATTCTCCGGTCCCTCGAATGCTACCTGACCTGCTGTGCTTTTCCACCACCACACGTTTAGATGTCAACCGGCCCGCCCTACTCAACCTTCCTGGTCACATCATCAAAGAACAGGCATGAACTTCCACTGACAAAGCCATTCTTACTATTACTAATGAAACCCTGTTTTCCCAATGCATATACATTTTATCCCTCAGAATCTTCTCAATTAATTTACCTAACACAGGTATTAAGCTTACTGGTCTATATTTCCCAGACATTATTTTTCAGTCCTTCTTGCTTTCCTCCAGTCTTCTGGGATCTCACTTGTGGTAACTGATGATCAAAATTATCAGCCAGGGCCCCCGTAAGTTCTTCTCTAGCCCCTGCTCTGAGAAATATTTGTTGAGGACATCGCTCATCTCTTATGGTTCCCAACATACATATCCATTGAGGGGTCCTATTCTCTCTCTAGCTACTGCTTTTCCTTTAATATACTTAAAGCATCTCTTTGGATTCACCCTGATCTTCTCAGGCAAAGTTATCTCATACGCCCTTTTCTCCCTTCTGATTTCCTTCTTCAGTAAACTCCTGTATCCCCTGTACACCTTCAGGGATTCGCTTGATCCCAGCTGCCTCTACCATAGCCACGCCTCCACATATCTTTTGGTAAAAGCCTAAACATCTCTTGTAATTCAGGGTACCTCATTCCTGTAAACTTTCCATTCACACTCACAGGAACATATATATCGTAAGCTCCCACTTGCTGGAGGTCCCTTTGCTTGCAAACATACTACTCCAATCAACCCCTGCAAACTCCTGCCTGAGTCCATCAAAATTAACCTTGCCCCGATTTAGAACTAGAATCTGTGGACCAATTTCTTCCCTCTCCATAACTATTTTAAAATTAATAGATCTATGGTCACTGGTCCCAAAGTGCACATCTACTGTCACCTCACTCACCTGTCCTGACCTATTTCTTAAGAGTAGGACAAATATTGCTCCTTCCCGATTAGGACCCTCGACATTCTGCTTGGGGAAATTTTCCTGACGCACTTAATTGATTCCATCCCATCAAATCCCTTAATGCTCTGGCAGTGCAAGTCTGTGTTATAAAAAATATTAAAGCCCCCATTATGACAACCAAAATGTTCCTGAAAGTCTCCGCAATCTCTCTACATATTTTTGTTCCTGCAATTTCTGTTTACAATTTGGGGGCCTACCGTACAACCCCAATAATGTCACCATCCCCTTCTTATTTCTTCGTTCCACCCACAAAGCCTCATTGGATGATCCATCAGTTATTTTATCTCTGATCACTGCTGCGATACACCCTTTATTCAGAAATGCAACTCCCCTCCTCTCGTTCCACAATCTCTGTTCCTTCGAATGCATTTAACCCTGATACATTAAGCTGTCAGTCCTATCCATCCCTCAGCCATGTTTCTGTAATAGCTAAACTATCGAGCGCCGATAACCTATCCACACGCTGAATTCATCGGCCTTAACTGTCAGTTCTTTTGCTCTGAAATAAACTCAATTTAATCCATCGGCATTTCTTGTTCCCTATCGTGGTCCAGCCTGATATGGCTCCTCAACGTACTATGTTTGATTACTGTATCTCCATCCAGCCTCTCACTTGCCTCCCTGCTGCTGAGGATTCCACCTCCTGCCAATCTCGTTTAAACACTCCCCTGTTGTACTAGCAAAACTGACTGCGAAGATATTGATTCCCCCTCAAGTGGATCTGTCACCAGTCCCTCCTGAACAGGTCAACTCTGTCACAGAAAAGCTCCTAATGGTCTAAAAATATGATTCCCTCCCACCAATTCTTTAGTCATATATTTATCTTGATATCCTCCTATTCTGACCTTCACTAGCTCATGACACTGGAAGTAATCTGGAAATTATCACTACCGAGGTCCTGGTTTTTAACTTTTCTCCTAGTTCTCAGTTAATCATTCTATAGAAACACATTCCTATATCTAACCGTGTCATTTGTACCATCGTGCACAATGACTTCTGGCTGCTCACCCGCCCTCTTGAGAACATTCAGCAGCCACTCAGAAACATCCTGGATCCTGAAATCTGAGATCCAACACAAGATCCTAGTTTCCATTTTGAGGCCACAGAATCTCCGATCTGTGCCCC
Organism: Chiloscyllium punctatum; assembly: GCF_047496795.1. NCBI lineage: Eukaryota > Metazoa > Chordata > Chondrichthyes > Orectolobiformes > Hemiscylliidae > Chiloscyllium > Chiloscyllium punctatum. Next base: position 74,003,243 of record NC_092768.1, read on the forward strand.
CTAACAATCAAATCTCCTATCTCTAAGACCCTGTTTACCTTTATCCTTTCCTGCTGCCCCCCAGATCCAGCGCATCCATCTTGGCTACTGCTGCTTTCCCCTGAACAATCATTCACTGACACCGAGCCCATCTCCCAACATACACAAAATCAGTATCCAGAATGGTATACTTGGTTTCGAGAGGAATAGCCACAGGGGATTCCTGCACTTTCTGCCTACTCCCTTCGCCATTCCTGGTGGTCGCCCAGATACTCTCTGCTTGGAACACGACAGGAAGCAAGGAAAGCCTGTTGGATTAAATTGCTTTTAATTAAATGGAACTGGGCTGACAGGTAACACAGATGAACTCAGGGCGTGGATCTTTACATGAGACTGGAATATTATAGTTCTTACAGAAACATGGCTAAGGGAGGGACTTGGGTGTGATCACCTCACTAAAGCTTTTATCTATGAAGTGTTCCATATCTCGGATGATCCATAATGCTCCTGAACACGGTCTCCCAGGAGCTGCAGCAGGGTGCACTGCCCACACGTGTAGTCATCGGGGATAATGGAAATCTCCCTGAGTTCCCACAAACCGCAGGAGGAACATACAACTGTCCTAACTGCCATCTCCACTGCTGTCAGACTAGCGTTAAAAAAGAGTTTATCTGCGCTTACCTTTACCTTTTGCTGAACTGCTGCTCACCGATTTCTCTGGAACCAATGCATTACTACCTATTCTGCCACTCACAGTACGTTAATAGACCACTCCACATTTAGGTTTGGTTAGGGTAGGATGGAGGCACTACAGTGATGTATTGTTTGGGCCTTAAGCACTCCTAAACACCAGGCCCATGCTTGGACATGGGGGGTGGGGGTGGGGTTGTCTTGCTGAGGTCTTCCTCCTAGTAGTGGTGACTGCGCTGATGCAAATATTCACCCTGACAGCCCATCCGCGTTGGCGCAGACCTCTGTTTTTTTCGGTCTCCTAGTACTGCATTTATGAATTCCTTGTAACTACTGATTGTATTCGAAACTGTGTCTCACTCCGGAGTGAGAGATGTTGATATTCCAGTAAGTACAGTCTATTAAAAAAGGTTTGCCAATGGACATACGAGCGACAGTATGTCCATCCGCTCTCTAACTCTGCGTTTACTTTCAATTAGGGTACATTTATTCTGATAACATTCCATTCCATTTTCCTGCGTTTCCCCTGTAACCCTTTTTAAAAATCTGTGGATCTCAGCCTTGAAGATATTTAGTGATCATTTCTTAACAGCCTTCACAATTTTCTGCAATTGTTTCCCTCCCACTGATGTGAGACTTAGTGGTCTTTCATCCCATGGCTTTTTTTTTCTAGCACTCTGTGTGGAAGTTGAACCTACATTAGATGTTGTTCTGTTTGATCACACCACCTCGCTGGCCAAAGGCAAAACAAAATAAAGCACAAAATGTAAGAGCCTGTAATCTCCTCCCTCATCTTTCACATCAGTCTAAGATACAGTTCATCCAGATCTAGAGATTATCCCACTTTTTATCCTGCATCAACTTTCAATTATTCCTCAGCTTCTGTCCAGGAACTGCTTCTCCAAAGTGAAGACCAATATGCAGTACGTGTTTGACATTCACAGGTTCTCTGCACAGTTTGCCTCCTCGGTCCCTAATACTCCCTATTCTTTCTCTTGTTACCCTCTTACCCTTAATAAACCGATAAAATGTCTGAATTCTTGATAATATTGCCCATTAATGTTTTTATCACCCCGCTTTTTGCTCTTCTACTTACTTTCTTGAATTTAGCCCAACACGTTCTCTACTCTTCTGGGACCTCCATTGACCTGCTCACTTTATGCGTGCTTTAAGCTTCTCTTTCATTTTTAATTCTGTTCTGAATATTTGTAGACATTCCATATTCTCTGGGCTTGTTTTCCTCATTTTTATCTTTATTGTAACATGTTGTGGTGACACCTTCATCAATTCCATTTTGAGCATGTGATCCCCACCACGCCCACGCTGTTCTGCTAAAGTTTCACCCAGAAGTAATTATACAGTGGCCAGATCCTGTCTTTCTTTTGATAAGACCTGCCTCTATCATCCAAAATATTTTTATTTTTCAAGCCTTTTTCCTTTTGGTCTTTTCCTTAATAAGCTAAAAATGCTTGAGTCATGGTCACTGATACTGAAATGCTCAGCCAATCCTGCCTGCAACACCTGACTGGCTTCATTCCACAGTGAGGCTCGGCACAGCCCCACCCATTGTTGTATCTGCTACATGTTTATATGAGGAGCTCTCTGGAATAAATGTCAAGACATTTTTGCCCTCTTAAAAATAATTATCGCTGCCCTAATCAATGTTTGTAATTGAAATGCCTGAATATAATGATCCTATTATTGCATTGACACACCTCAGTGAATTGGTTATGTACCTGCCCCTGTATTTTATTTTATCTGGGGGCCTATAATATGTCCCCAGTAGTGTGTCTGTCATTGATGTGAACCTAATTCCAACCCACAAACCGTCATTTGAATGCCCTTCCAAGATATCATCCGCCCTTACTGCAGTCTTTGACTCCATAATTAATAAGGCAACACCACCTTATCTTTTGCCCCTCTCCTATGCTGCCAATAGTTCTTGTACCACAGAATATTGAGTTGTCAGCGCTAACCTCCCTCAAACGCATCTATGTGATGGCAACAATATCCACTTCCCCATGTCACCTCGTTCCCTTATCAAATCTGAAGATCTGATAATATTCCCAGCATTATGGTAATGGACATCCAGCCTGGAATATAGCACCTGGAATACTCTGTACCTCGGAGTTCTTCAGCCAATTACTTTTTATCAAGCTGCCTTTCCGTGAACTAAAACTGTAACTCTGGGACTGTATGAATAATCGTTGAATTGTAATTTATTTTAATTAATGTGTTAATCAAATGCAACGTTCCAGAACTGAACAGTCAGCTTCAAATACAATAAATTCCTGCTGATTAATTCCCTGCTCAGTGTGCAGCGGGATCAGCCCTCAGTAATGGAGAAAGTGAGGACTGCAGATGCTGGAGATCAGGGTCGAAAAGTGTGGTGCTGGTAAAGCACAACGAGTCAAGATGCAGCCGAGGAGCAGGAGAGTGAAAGCTTTGGGCATAAGCCCTTCATCAGGAAGGCATTGGTATGTTCAATTTTTTTCCATTCCATGATTCATAGAATATTTGGAATTTAACTTGCTCAGGAGGGCAGCACTGTATATAGCCCTGAAATGGAAAGCAGTCAATCAGTTGGTTGGACAGGGAGCAGATAAAGTGAGGTGAAGTACAGAATGAGTGAAGTCCAAACAGAAGGATAGATAAGTCCCCTGGACCACACAGGAAGCACTAGAGGTTTTCAGTGGAACTGAGGGAAGAGATTGCTCGGCCTTTGGCGATGATCTTTGTGTCCTCACTTTCCAGTGAAATACTGCCTGATGATTGGAGGGTGGCAAAAGTTATTCTCTTATTCAGGAAAGGCAATAGGGATAATCCTGCGAAATACAGGCCAGTCAGTCGTACTTCTGTATTGGGCAAAGTATTGGAAAGGATTCTGAGAGACAGAATTTATGATTACTTGGAAAATCATAGTTTGATTAGAGATAGTCAGCATGGCTTTTTGAGGGACAAGTCATGCCTCACACAACTTATTGAATTCTTTCAGAATGGGATCAAGCACATTGAAGGTAGAGCAGTGGGTGTGATGTACATGGATTTTAGCCAGGTGGTTGATAAGTTACCATAAGGTCGGCTCATTCAGAAAGTAAGGAGGCATGGGATTCAGGGAAACCGGGAAATCTGTCTGTATGGATACAAAATTGTCTGGCCTGTCGAAGACTGATGGTGGTAGAACATGGAAAGTATTCAGCCTGGAGCTTGGTAACCAGTGGCGTTTTTCAGGAATCAGTTATGGGACTGCTGTTCTTTGTGATTTTTACAAATGACTTGGATGATAAAGTGAATTGTAGTTTAGTAAGTTTTATGATGTAACAAAGATGTTGGAGTTATGGATAGTGCGGAGGGCTGTTGTAGGTTGTAATTGGACATTGACAGGATGCAGAACTGGGCTGGTAAATGACAGATGGAGTTCACCCCTGATAAGTGTGAAGTGATTCATTTTAGAAGGTTGAATGTGAATGCAGAATACAGGGTTAAAGGCAGGATTATTGGCAGTGTGGAGGACCATAGGGATCGTGTGTTCCATATCATAGGACGCTCAAAGGTGTCACCAAGTTGATAAGATTATTAAGATGTAATATGTTTTCATTAGTCTGGGATTAAGTTTAAGAGCCACAAGTTTATGTTGCAGCACCAAAAGGCTCTGGTGAGACTACACTCAGTATATTGTGTTCAGTTCTAGTTGCCTCATTACTGGAAAGACATTGAGGCTTCGGAGAGGGTGCTGGGGAGATTTACCGGGATGCTGCCTTGACTGGAGGGCATGTATTACATAGAAAAGTTGAGGGAGCTAGAGCTTTTCACCTTGGAGCAATGAAGGATGGGAGGTGACTTGATAGAGGTGTATAAGATGATGAGAGGCATAGGTAGAATGGGTAGCCAGAGTCGTTCTCGCAGAGTGGAAATGGCTATCGCGAGCGGGCATAATTTTAAGGTGATTACAAGAAGGTTTCAGGAGATGTCAGAGATAGGTTCTTTACACAGAGAGTGGGGGGTGCTTGGAATGCACTGCCAGCAGCGTTGGCAGAGTCAGCTGCATTAGGGATATATAAGTGACTATTGGATAGGCACATGAAGGATATGTCAGTTAGTCTGACCTTCGAGTAGGATAAAGGTTCGGCTGGATGTCAAGGGTCTAAGGGTCTATATTGTGGTGTACTGTTCTGTGTTTTATGTTTCACGCAGCCTGTCGTCTCTTATCAATTGTTGAATGCGTGCGGGAGCGATGTGTGTGAAATTAGGAAGTTGGGGAGGGGCGTTAGCCCAAAACATCCAGTTATGTTGTTCATTGTTACATTCACCTGAATGCCATTAGAGTATGTGTGGTGTTCTACATCACGCACGCTCCGCCAATTTCACTTATTAACGCGATTCTTGACTTGTCATTTGCTGCTGCTTTCTTCAGATACAATCAGTTGGGTGACCCATGTATTAATCAGATGTTTGCTATGTTTCGTGAATTAGGCAAAAATAAGATGCCAACTATGATTATTCGACTGAACTATAATCTCTGAAAAGCATTATGTTGATTCTATATTTATGGAACAAAAATATAAACTCCTGTCAAGATTTTCTAACACAGAAATAAAGAATGTACATTTTATTTTCTACCGAACAAACAACATGGATGTAACTCTTTTGGCGATCAGAATTACACACACAATGTCAGGATTCAGAACAATGCATTATCACTCCAACATTTTGAAAGTGGTTGGCTTCTGAGTGATTACATGTTCAGGGTGAGCAAACGATTGAATAATCAAATAGAATTAGCGTTCTTATATATGTATATATAAACAATCAGTTCAATTTCTCAACGACATGTACAAGCTTCAGTTATTTGCCAGCGAATTAGTAACAGCTATACTTCAGCGTGGACTGCGAATATTCAACTAAAAAAATGATTTGTGCTATCAAATTTTAGTGAACTATAATTTGAAAACTTTTAATTTTTAGAAAGAATCTTGTTTAATATGAAATGTGGACAGTGAACAAAAACGATGCACATATTATGAACATATTATCGTGTGAGTGAAAAGTTAGACCTTTTCAAAGAGATTTGAGCCAAAGCAATGACAAATTTGTTTGAGTAATTGGAATACAACATTTAAAATATTCATTTTCTGAGCAATAATTAGACTATATAATGAAGCTGGCCTTGCAATAGTTGCATTTTAAATGCTTATGCTGCACTAAATAAACAGATATTCGTGAGCATTTAGAATGGGAAATAATCGGATCCTGAATTTTATTCACATCAGACACATGATAAAGAACAGGAGGAGGCCATGGGCCACTGTGTGTACATCAGCTCCAGGAATATCTCCCAAGTCCCTCCCATTTGCCAGCCCTATCTCTGCAGCCTGTTAAATTCATATTTGCAAATACATATCCCGTTCTATTTTTTAATGTTCATCCACAACTCTCCCAGGCAGTTCCATTCCAAATCCTAACAACTCACCCAATAAAGACGTTTTTCCTTATCTCATTTCTGGCTCTTTTGCTGACCAGCTTGAAATTAGAACTCCTTGATGCTGCAATTCCAACTAACGGAAACAGAGTATTCCTGTTTTGCTCTCCAACTTTTTTTCATAGGTTTGAGCACTGCAATTAGTTCACATATTTGTTTGTTATGCTCAAGTAAGAATAAGCCTTGCAAGAACTGTTACAAGCACTACATCAGAAAAACAGTCAGAAAACTAGCCACCTGAACACACGAACAACAACTGGCCAGAAAAAAAGACATGACCCACTATCACTAGTATCCTTACATACAGATGAGGAAGTACACGATTTAGACTGTGTCTGAATATCCATCTAGGACAAGCCAAACAGAGACACTCACGATAATTACTAGAAAAATAGCATTCCAACCTGAACTCTATCAACAAACACATCGATTTTGATCCCATCGAACACTCTCTGACAAAAAGAACTGGACATAAAATCACCAATACTGGAAATTACATCACTGACTCAAGGAAACCTAAACACATAAATAGCAAGTGGGACATAACACCAGCACTTCACCAGAGGCTCACTGATAATGTTCCCTAGTACAGTGATGAACCATCTGAAAATGAACTCTCCAACTCAGCGAGCAAACTGACATCCAGAAGAAGCACAATTTCTCTCATCCTCCCTTTAACTAAATACTTCATTCCACTTATCATTCCGGTTATTTTAAGGTTATTTGTATTCTTCTGAAAAGTAATATAGTTTCTTTCTGCGTGTGTTTGAATGTGTTTGTGTGTGAGAGAGAGAGTGAGAGAGAATAATCCTCTGTAATCTCTGGATTACTCCCCATGCCATGTGGAAAAGAGGGAAGGATGAGGAAGACAGTAGAGCTTAACATGTTGTTAAAAATCTAGTTCAGGGGTGAGAGTTCCAGATTGTTGTATCATTGGGATCTCTTCCAGGGCAGGTTGGGACCTGTACAAAAAAGACAGATTGTATCTTAACTGGACGAGCACCAACATGCTCCTGGGGAGGTTTGCTAGTGCAACTCAGATGGATTTGAATAAACCAGTATTGCAGTATTGAATAAACTGAATTGCAGACCACTCCCTTACAAACATCTAAGAACAAAACTGTGCACAACCTCGATACCGCTTTTTGCCCTGAACTGATTTATATCTCTTGTTTTCTATGTCACCAACCCTGTCCACTACCAGCTCACAATATCCCCAGTCTCCATCTCTGCGTCAGTGCTGTGGCTGAACAACCCATTGTCTGCACGTTGGTAAAATTCAGACCTTATATTTCAAACTCTCTTCTGGCCACTTTTCCAGTTACATGTATTTCAATCACAAAATTGTTCTTGTCTCGGACATTACTTCATGATTAGGACAATGTATCAGAGTAGGAATGTCGCTGGATGTAATTCAGGAGCAAAGCTTATTAAACGAAACACATGGTTTCAAGCGATTTGTTTCAAGTCCTACTACAGCTGATGGTAGAACTTAAATAAAAATGATAAGAATTGGAATAAAAGTGAATTTCACGAAAAACAACCATAAAACCCACATTTTGTCTGAAAACCTTCCTGTTTCACTGATGATCTTCGGTAAAGAAGTCCAATACTACTACCCAGTCTGGGTTAAGTGTGACTTCAGACCCATATCATTGAGCTTCACTTTATATTGGTTTGTGGAATGGCCTCACAGTCAGGACAATTAGTGATGATTAACAAATGCTGCCCTGGGCAGAGATGTGGACTTCCCATGGAATAACACATTTGAAAGTTAAACCAAATAAAGATAGATGCTGGAGATCTGAAATTGCATAAAAATGCAAAGAAAAGATCAGAAAGTGCTGGGGAGTTTTTCTGAACTGAAAGCAGCTGGAAAATAGTGGGAACAATGCTGGTAACAGGGAAGTCTGCTTTGAAGGGCAGGAGGAGTGAGTTGAATCGATAGAGAAAGAGAGAGATAGAAGACAAAGAGCAAACAAAGGGAATGATGATCAGCTGGGATGGAAATAAAATGTGAGATCCACCTCATTTCTTTTAACTTTTCCCATCTTCCTGAATATCATGCCCATGTCGCTTTTCAAAAATTCGCTTTTTGCCACTTCCCTTTCCGAAAATCCTCCATTAGGTCCTGTTTTCACTAACCAAAACAAATCCGAAGAGGATTTTCACTTTTAACAAGGAAGGTAAATTTTTCGCGCATAAATTAATGCTTCTTCGCTTTACGCTGAATAAGTTTATTAAAGGCTTTGTAGGAACGCTCTACTTTCAGATACCGAGGGAAATCGCTATCTATCTAAGATCATGTTTAAAGCGATTTGATCCCAACTGTGTTCCCTGAGTGTCGTCATGTTCTTATATTTATTAATGGGATATAGGAATCGCTGGCTGGGCCAGCATTAGTTCATTTATTTGATTGCCCTTGAGAAGACCTTGAGCCTCAGTGGCACTTAGACAGGGGGAGTGAGGCACACAAGGTGACAGCTGCACAGGAGGTGTGCAAAGCAAGATCGTCTTTCACAAGATTAATATTATTTTAAAAGTTAGAGACTTCAATTCGTCAGTCTAATTACAGTAGGGAAGAAGGTGTTCCTGAGCATGTAGGCCCATGTTTTCATGCCTCTGTATCTCCTCCCTTTTGGAAGAGGTTGTAGGAGATGATTACAGGTTTTGGAGAGATATTTGATGTTGCCAGCCTTTCGCTGACAACGAGAAGTATAAATGGATGGAAGGTTGTCCTCCATGATAGTATGGTCTGTGCACACAAAATTCTGCAATTTCTTTTGGTCCTGGGAAGAGCGGTTACCGTCACACTATTATGCACATGAACAGAATGCTTTCAGTTGTCAGTATGCAGAGCACTGGGAGAAGACAGTTCCAAAATATTTAGATGCAACTATTGGTGGTTAAATGGATATCGATGTTCTGCTTGCTGTTTTGACAACAATTGAAATTTAACCAATAAATTTAAATTATGTCCAAGGTACCAAAACACAATTGAGTTTATTGAATTGCCAACATCTAACCAAAGAGCCATCACATGCTTCAAAAGAATAGAGAAGCCATCACCATCACAACGAGGGAAAAAGAGACAGACATGTATAAGGAGAGAGAGAACACAGCGATGGAAACAGAAGGACAGAGAGTTAAACTGAGAAAGGAAACAAAACAAGAATCAAACAGTCATATTGACAGGGAGAAGGGGAGATAGTAAGTTCAGACAAAGAAACAGAAGACAGAGAAAAAGAAAACACAGGGAAACAGACAGTGTGAGAGAAACAGTGAGAGACAAAGCACACAGGGAGCTGGGGATGGGGTCACAATGAGCTAGGTATGGGGAATGGGAGAAGCTGGGGGTGAGGACCGGAGAGACCTTGGAGCGAGCACTGGAGGGAGCTGGGGGAAGGGAGGTGAGAATTTACATTGGCATGTACCAAGTTGTACAGGCAAATCATATTAAGCAAGGATGTACAGAACAATGGCTGTAAAACATGTCTGAGAGGCATGCAGGTTACGCTGCACAGGGCGTGCGCGAGGCGAGATTAATTCGAACAAGATCAGCGTTATCTGAGATGAGAGAGTACATTCATCCATCTAATAACAGTCAGGAAGAAACTTTTAATGAACCAACTGCTCTGTGTTTTCAAGCTTCCATATCTTTTAGCCTGATCGAAGAGGTTGTGGGAGACCATTACTGGGGTGTGATTGGTCTTTGATAATGTTAGAACAAAACATTCCAGCACAGAAACAGGCCATTCGGTCGTCCAAGCCTGTGCCGATCTCCAGCCCTCCGGGACCTCAGCAGTGTTCAAGGATGCTACAAAGATATCTATTAATGCCCCACCTCTTTCCTCCCTCCCTTCCCTCAGTAATCTGGGGTAGATGCTGGCTGCCTTTCTGCATCAACAAGCCATGTAAATGGAATCAATGGTTGGGATGTTAGAGTCCGTGTTGGTCAGAGCTGTGCACCCAACCTTCTGTAGTTTCTCACGGTCCTGAGTCGAGCAGTTGCTGTACCTGGCTGTTATGCACCGGGACAGTACGCCCTCAATGGTGCATCTGTAGAAGTAGCGCATGCTGAATTTCCTGAACCAACTGAGGAAGGAGAGGCATTGTTGAACCTTCCCGACTGTCGGACCTATGTGAGAAGTTCAGGACAGGTTGTGAGTTATCATCATTCCGAGGGACTTGATGCTCTGCACTCCCTCAAACGGTTGATGTAGATGGGGTGTGTTCCCTTTTTTTCTTCCTAAAGTCAATTATCACTCCTTTACGTTTACAGGATTAGAGAGAGGTCATTATCAATATACCATGCTACCAAGCCCGATATCTCCTTTCTACATTCTGACGCGCTGTTGTTTGATATCCGTACTGCTATAGTGATGTCATCAGCGAACTTGTAGCTGGCGTTGTTTGGAATTTGGAAATTCAGCCTTGGGTGTACAGGGAGGACATTAGTGGGCTGAGGACACAACCTTGGGAGTACAGGGAAAACTGTAGGGGGCTGCAGAAACAACCGTGTGTGTGCATGGAGGACAGTGGGGGCTGAGGACACAACTGTGGGTGTTCAGGGAATTCAGTAGTTGGCCTGGGCACAGCCTTGAATGTATAGCGAGTACACTAAGGGGCTGAGGGCAGAGCCGTGGGTGTGCATGGACGACATTAATGGGCTGAGGAAACAACCGTGGATGTACAGGGAATACAGTAGGGGGCTGAGGACACAGCTGTGGGTGTGCATGGAGGACATTAATGGGCTGAGGGCACAGCCGTGGATGTACAGGGAGTACAATAATGGGCTGAGGGCACATCTGTTTGTGTACAGGGAGGGAGTACGTTTAGTGGCTGAGGGCACTGCCATGGATGTATAGGTAGTACAGTAGGGAGCTAAGGGTACTGCCGTGGGTTTACTGGGAGTATTGTCGGGTGTAGCGAACATGTCCTTCAGCAGCTTTAGTGTTGAATGTTATTGTGGAGGAAGTGATTTTACCGATCTTCACGATTGTGGTCTGTGGGTCAGAAACCTGGGGATCCAGTTGCAGAGAGTCGAACCGAGACCAAAGTCGCGGAGTTTTGTGATTAGTCTGTCAGGGAAAATGATTTTGAAGGTGGAGCTTTTGTCAATGAGCAGGAGCCTGGTGTAGGTGTCCTTGATGTCCAAATATTCCAGGGATGCGTGCAAGGCTCGGATATAGTTGCATTGTTGCATTCCCAACGTTGCACTCTCTTTTGCACTAGGGTTAATCCGCTGGCTTGATGGGATTTTTGAGTGGTTTATATGCTGGGCCATGACATTACAGATTTTGCTGGAGTATAGTTCTTCTGCTATTGATGATCACAGCATCTTATGGATGCTCAGTTTTGAGTTGCTAGATCTGTTGGAAGTCTGTGCCATTTAGGATGGGAATAGTGCCACACAACACAATAGTTTATTCTCAATGTGACCGTGAGTCTTTGCCTGCTCAACAACAGTGCGGTGGTCAGTTTTACCAATGTTGTCATGGACAGATGCACCTGCAGTTGGTAGGTCAGGTATGTTTTTTCCCTCTCGTTCATTCCCTCACGAACTTCTGCAGGCCCAATCTCGTAGCTATGTCCTTTAGGACCCGACCAACGTGATCAGTAGTACTGCTGCCAAACCATTCTTGGTGGTTGACTTTGAAATTCCTCAGCCAGAATACACTTTGTGCCCCTTTTCATAGTGAGTGCTTTCTCCAAGTTCTGTTCAACGTGGAAGAGTACTGATTCAACTGAGGAATGACGTTACATGATAATCAGTAAGGCTGCTTTGCCCACGTTTAATTTAAAGTCATGGGGCTTCATTGGGTCCGGAGTTAATTTTGGGGACTCGCAGAGCAACTACCTCCAGAATGTATCGCACTGAGCTGCTCTTTCTGATGGATCGGTCTTCACCTTGGGCCAGAACATATCCAGTGATGGTGATGGTGGTGTCTGGGGTATTTCTGAAAGGTATAATTTCGTGAGCATGACTATGTCAGGCTGTTGCTTGACTAATCTGTAAGCTGGTTATCACAATATTGGCACTAAGCCCTCAGATGTAAGAACATAGAACATAGAACTGTACAACACAGAACTGGCCCTTCAGCCCACGATGTTGTGCCGACCATTGATCCTCATGTGAGGTAAACCTAATGTACGAACCCTCAAATGTCTGTGACCATATGCATGTCCAGCAGTCTCTTAAATATCCCCAATGACCTCGCTTCCACAACTGCTGCTAGCAATGCATTCCATGCTCTCCAAACTCTCTGCATAAAGAACCCGCCTCTGACATCCACTCTATAATTTCCGCCAAGCGGCTTTAAACTGTGACCCCTTGTCTTAGCCATTTCTGCCCTGGGAAAAAAGTCTCTGGCTATTGACTCTATCTATGCCTCTCATTATCTTGTTCACATCAATTAGGCCCCCTCTCTTCCTTCTTTTTCTCCAAAGAAAAATGTCCGAGCTCAGTCGACATCTCTTCATTAGATAAGCCCTCCATTCCAGGCAGCATCCTAGTAAACCTCCACTGAACCCTCTCCAAAGCATCCACATTTTCCTATAATAGGGCGACCGGAACTGGATACAGTATTCAAAGTGTGGTCTCACCAGAGTTTTATGGAGCTGCAACAAGCTCTCATGGCTTTTAAACTCAACCTCCCTGTTAATGAAAGCCAAAACACCATATGCTTTCTTAACAACTCTGTCCACTTGGGCGGCAATTTTAAGGTATCTATGTACCTGCACACCAAGATCTCGCTGTTCATCCACACTACCAAGAATCCTGTCTTTAATCCTGTACTCAACTTTCATGTCCGACCTTCCAAAATGCATCACTTCGCATTTATCCAGGTTGAACTCCATCTGCCACCTCTCAGCCCATCTCTGCATCCTGTCAATGTCATGCTGCAGCCTACAACAGCCCCCTATACTGTCAACGACACCTCCAACCTTTGTGTCGTCTGCAAACTTGCTAAGCCATCCTTCAAGCCCCTCATACAAATTATTATTAAAAATTACAAATGGTAGAGTCCCAAGAACAGAGCCCTGTGGAACACCACTCAACACTGACTTTCAGGAAGAATACTTTCTTTCTGCTACCATTCGCTGTCTTCTGTCGACCAGCTAATTCTGTATCCAGACAGCTAAATTCCCCTTTATCCCATTTCTCCTGACTTTCTGAACGAGCCTACCATGTGGAATCTTATCAAATGCCTTGCTGAAGTCCATATACACCAAATCCACCGCTCGAACCTCATCAACTTTTCTAGTAACATCCTCAAAGAACTCAAAGAGAATTGTGAGGCATGACCTGACCCTCACAAAGCCGTGCTGACTGCATTTAATCAAGCCATGCTCTTCCAGATGGTCATAAATCCTATCCCTCAGAATCCTTTCTAACACCTTGCAGACAACAGATGTGAGACTTACTGGTCTGTAATTGCCGGGGATTTCCCTATTTCCTTTCTTGAAGAGAGGAATTACATTTGCCTCCCTCCAGTCCTCAGGTATGGATCCAGTGGAGAGCGAGGATGCAAAGATCTTTGCAAGCGGCGAAGCAATCACATTTCTCGCTTCCCAAAGCAGCCGGGGCCAAATCTTGTCTGGCCTTGGCGAATTGTCAATCTTAATGGTTGTCAAACTTTTCAGCACATCAGCTTCCTCAATCTCTATCCGTTCTAGCATGTTTACCTGCTCCTCAATGGTTTCATTCACTACAAGGTCCTTTTCTTTAGTTAAACAGAAGCAAACAACTCATTTATGGCTTCCCCCACCTCCTCAGACTCTATACACAAGTTCCCTATGATATCCCTGATCGGCCCTACTGTTTGTTTGATTATTCTCTAATTCCTCACATACGTGTAAAACGCTTTTAGATTCTCCCTAATCCTTCCTGCCTTTTTCCTTCCCCCTGGGTCTCCTCAGGCCATTTTTGAGCTCCTTCCTCGCCTGCCTGTAATCCCGTCGAGCTGAGCAAGACCCTTGCTTCCTCCACTTTACGTGTTGAAGATGCACTGATGGTTATTCAAGCTGGTTACTATCCTATCCTTGCTATAGTTGGTGTTCCTCGTATGTCACTCAATCTGTCTAGTGAAATGGTCTGAACTGAATTGATGGTTATGATATGGAAATTTTGGAAAGATGCAAGTCAATGTTTTCAGTTCCAATCAAAGAGTCCATTCTTTACAAATTATAACGAGCAAATGGTTTTTTTAATATTATGCACCAATATGCGGGGATGAAACAGACTGTTCTCCATGATTCATTTTCTCCTGCACAAGTTTACCTTTCCATATCCACCCACTCACCAATCCAGTTCAGTACCGCCAACATGACATCCCAGTCTCCTCCTCAGCCGGAGTACAACTCCTGAATAAACCATTGTTTGTGCCTTTGTTAATCTCCGTAAATAGCTGTTTCAAGTCCCTTCTTACCACGTGTCCATTGCAAAATAATTGCACTTGAGATGTTTACGTTGTTCCCTGCACAGAATTAGAAAGATGGAAAGACAGTGTATGGTGGTTACGTCACTGGCTCATAATCTAGAGCCACAAAATTATAATCTGTTGATATCGGTTTGCCTTATGCCCATTACAGAAGGCAATGGGTCATTCTTCTCTGGTCAGGTCTCTGTGTGACTGCAAACCCACAGCACTGTGTTTTACTCTTTACTGTCCTGTGGAACAGCTGAACCAGCCACTCAGTTCAAGGCTGGCATAACATGCTGGCCTGACCAGGGCTGCACACATCCCGTGAGGGAAGACCAAAATGAAAGATAACTCCCTTCCTCTGCCTGTATCCCACATTCCTGCATGTGAATTCCATTCAGGTAGGTGGCCATTCACTATTTTATATGTATTCTTTGTGATTGGGTCTCTCCCCAAGAGTGATGTCCATCTCTATAGACATCTCTGGTGCTGGCTTTATTGATGTTGACCTACAGATGTAAGGATGTTTTAAATTCCAACTCAGTGACAGTGCATCTTAAATGAATGGCTTCCTGTGTCACATGAAGGAAATGGAGCCAGCTAAGTGAGGGACAGGAATTATTGTGTTCAACTCTGAGAGCGTTGTTGAGGCAGTGTTTGGGGTATTGTGGACAGATTTAATCTTCTTTATAAGGAGTGATCTCCTTATCACAGAAATAATAAACAGGAGTTCCACCGGATTAATCCCTGGGATGATGGCACCATGAGGAGTGAGTGAAGGTTGATCTGTCACGCTGTGAGATAATAAGAGGTGATTGCAGTGAACCTTGAGAGGGATGGACAATCACTCCTTCTATTCTAAACAGACAATGGGAAGGTGATAAATTCCATCACTTTTGTTTCACTCAGGATGCATAAATCTGGATAGTTTAAGTGCCTCTGAGGACGTTACGCCTACCCACCCCAACCCCCAATCCCCACGGTGATTGAGAGATACAGAGAGGTCCATGTTTTGAATAAACTCTCCCCACATTAATACAGTACTGGTGGTGTGTGATCCTGCACTGAATGTCATATTATCCACCACCCCGACAGCAGCCACAATACTGTCATTCTAAAACAGTTCACTCTTCCCACCAGCTACTGACATTCATGAAGGACATGAATCCATATTCTCAGAGATGCAAGGTGCCTCCTTAACGTTTAGACCATAAGACTATAAGATATAGGAGCAGAAATTAGGCCAGTTTGCTAATCAAGTCTACGCCACCATTCAATCATCACTGCTACGTTTCTCAAGCCCATTCTCCAACGTTCTCCCCATAATCCTTGATGCCCTGGATAATGAAAAAACTATCACCATCTCAAATATACTCAATGACATGGCCCCACAGCCTTCTCTGGCAATAAATTGCAAAGATTCTCCATTCCCTGGTTAAAGAAGTCTCCTTATCAACGTTCTAGAAGGTATTCGTTTTAAACTAAGGCTGTGTCCTTGGTTCCTAGTCTCTCCTACCAATGGAAATATCGTATGAACATCCACACTGTTCAGGTCATTCAGTATTCTTTATGTTTCAATTACATTTCCCCTCTTCCTTCTAAACTATATCAAGTATAGACTCAAACATTCCTCACACAATAAACTTTTCACTCCTACGACTGTTCCCCTGAAAATCTTCTGAACACTCTCCAGGGACAATACATCCTTCCTGAGATATGGGGCTCAACAGTGCGCGCAACACTCCAAATGTAGTCTGACCAAAGATGTATACTGCCTGTTCTTATATTCAATTTCTCTCGTAATAAATGCCATCAATAATAACTGAAACTGCCCCCCTAACTACTACCTCAACCTACAAGCTTACCTTAAGAGAACCCTGCACTAGAACTCCCAAGTCCCTTTGCACTTCAGATTTCTGAATCTTCTACCCATTGAGGAAATAGACCATTTCCAACGTCACACTTTCCGACATTGGAATGCATCTGCCAACCCCTTTACCTGGCCAACTCCTTCTTCAGCCCCTCCGCCTCCACTCTCCGACCTGACTCTCGACTTATCTTTGTTTCGTCTGCAAACTTAGCCAGAGTGCCCTCAGTCCATCATCGAGACTGTTAATGAATAAGGTAAAACGTTATGGTCCCAACACTGTGCCTGGCAGACCACCACTTGTCACCTGCTGCCACTCTGAGAAGGATCATTTTATCCCCACTCTCTGCTTTCTGACGGACAGACAAGCTTCTGTTCATGCCTCTACCTTGCCTCTAACACCACGGACCCTTATCATATTCAATCATCTCCTGTGTGACACCTTGTCAAAGGCCTTCTTGACGTCCAGTTGGATAACATCCATTGGCTGTACTTGATCGAGCCTGTTCATTTCTTCTTCAACGATTTCCAACAAATTTGATGGAATCATGCTGACTTTGCCCTATTTTACCAAACTCTTCCATGTATTCAGAAATCTCATTCTTCACAATGGATTCCAGGATCTTACCCATGACAAAAGTTAAACGTTTTATTTTCTCTTTTCTTCCTTACTCCCTGGGTAAAAACAGATGTCACGTTAGTGGGTTTCCAATGCTCTGGGATCGTTCCTTTCTCGAGTGATTCCTGAAAAATCACCATCATCACGTCAACTAACTCTTCAGCTATCTCCCTTATAACACAGGGATTTAATCCCTCTGGTTCAGGTTATTTAACCAACTTTAGCCATTCAGCTTTTTTCTAGCATGTTCTCCATGGTGGTGGCCACCATACTAAGCTCTAGCCCCTCACTCTCCTGAATGTTTGAGATATTATTCGTGTCTTCCACCATGAAACTGATGCAAAGTAATTATTTAATTCCTCGGCCATTTTCTTGGCCCCCACTACTATCTCTCAAGTGTCATTTTCCATCAATCCAATGCCCTCTTTTGCCTTTCTTTTATATTTTATATATCGAAAGAAACTCTTACAGACTTCTTTTATCTTTCTGACTAGCTTACCCCCATATTTAATAATCTCCCTCCATATTTTATTTTGTTTGCCCTCTGTTTTGTCTTAGTAAGTTTCCCAACTTTGTGGTTTCCCACTGCACTTTGCCACATTATATCCTTTCTCTTTTGCTTTTATGCTATACATGACTTCCTTCGTCAGACATACTTACCTCATTCTCCATGTACCATGCCACTTTTTACTCGGGGTAAATCTCTGCTGCATCCTGAATAACACCAAAAATCTCCTGCCATTGCTTCTTCACTGTCTTTCCTGCTGGGCCCTTCTATCAGTCAATTCTCCCCAGCTCCTCGTTCATGCCTCTATCATTGCCTTTATTCAGCTTTAATACCGTTACCTCTGATTCTAAATTCTCCATCTGAAACTGCAGAGTAAATTCAATCATATTATGATCACTGCCTCCTATGATTTCCTTCACCTTAAACTCCCTCATCTAGTCTGCCTGCACAAGCTGCTCCAAAAAGCCATCTCATAGACATTCTACAAATTCCTTTTCTTCCAAACCACCATCAAGCTGAATTCCCAGCCCACCTCCGTAATGAAAACCCACATGATCACTGTAACTTTGTATTTCCTACACATCTTTCTAGCTCCTGTGTATCTTGCACCCCAGCTCCTGACTACTGTTTGGAGGCCTGAACAGAACTCTAACTACTTTTTTTTTAACCATTGTGATTTCTCAATTCTACCGACACAAACTCTATACCATTTGACCTTACTTCATTTCTTATGATTGATTTAATTTCATTTCTTAATAATAAGACAAACCCATCCCCTCTGTCCAATTCCCATCTTTTTGATAGGATGCATATCCTTGAATATTCAGCTCCCAGTCCTGATCCTCTTGCAGCGACGTCTCCGTAATGGCGACCTGCCAATTTGTGTATGAGTCACAAGTTTATTTACCTTATTCGTTATACTGCATGCTTTCTGATATAACAGTTCAACCCTGTATTAGCCTTTCCTCTTCTCGTTGTTATTTGTTTTTCCTGTGTGTTTGAAGTTTGATTACTAACACTTTTCATGCTCTCTGCGTCTCTGTCGGAGATTTGAATAACTTAGAGTCATACCGTAATAGAGATTTACAGCATGGAAACAGACTCTTCGGTCCAACCCGTCCATGCCGAACAGATATCTCAACCCAATCTAGTCCCATCCTTATGTCTCTGAACTGTTGCAATTGTACCAGCCTCCACCGCTTCTTCTGGCAGCTCATTCCATACCCGTACCACCCCCTGTGTGAAAATGTTGCCTCTTAGGTCTCTTTTATTTCTTTCCCCTCTCACCCTAAAACTATGCCTTCTAGTTCTGGACTCCCCGACCCCAGGGAAAAGACTTTGTCTATTTCTCCTATCCATGCCCTCATAATTTTGTAAACCTCTATATGGTCACGCCTCAGCCTCTGATGCTCCAGGGAAAGCAGCCCCAGCCTGTTCAGCCTCTCCCTGTAGCTTAAATCCTCCAACCCTGGCAACATCCTTGTAAATCTTTTCTGAACCCTTTCATGTTTCACAACATCTTTCCGATAGGAAGTAGATCAGAATTGCATGCAATATTCCAACAGTGGTCTAACCAATGTCCTGTACAGCCGCAACATGACCTCCCAACTCCTGTACTCAATGCTCTGACCAATAAAGGAAAACATAAAAAACGCCTTCTTTTTGAGTTCTGCAGTCTTACCCCTCCTTTAATTCGGGTTTTCTAATTTTCCCTAAACTGACACCACCCCACCCCCATTTAGCTTCAAGTCCAGGCTGCAGCCCTAGTTATGCGATTTGCTAGGACTCTGGTCACAACACGGTTCAGATGAAGACCGTCGGATCGGAACAGTTTCCTCCTTCCCCAGTACCGGTGTCAATGTCCCATGATACAAATTCATTTCTCTCACATCAAACTTTGAGCCACGCAATTTCCTGCTGACCCTGTGCTAATTCACTGATGGCTCAGGCCGTAATCCAGAGATTATTTCCTTTGTGATTCAGTTTTCTAATTTAGCTCTGAACTCTTGTATTCCTTAGCAGAACGTCTGCCCTAGTTTTATCTCTTTCGTTGGTACCTACACAGACCACGACCAATGGATCTTTACCCTCCCACTCCAAGTTCCTCTGCAGCCCAGATGAGGTATCCCTTACCCAAACACCAGTAAGTAATGCAACTTTCAGGACTCTCAATCCCGACCACAGAGAATAGTGTCTATGCCGCTAACTATACTATCCCCAATTACAATTACATTTCTCTTCGCTTGCCCCACTTGAAAGCTTCCCTCAACTCGGTGTGTGGCCAATATGCTCATCCTCCCTGGAGTCCCCATTTCCATCCACACAGGGAAGAAAACTCTTGATCCTATTAGACACGGACAGGGGCTGAGGTTTCCTGCAACTCTACCTCCTGGATCCCTCTATCTGCCTCACTCACAGCCAAACCCTCCGTTTTCTAACCACAGGTTGAATTTGAGTCAGTTGATCTAAGGAGTGTAACTGTCTGCTGAATCACAGCATCCCGGGAACTCTTCCCCTCCTTGATACCTCACATTGTTTGAAGCTCAAACTCCAGCTCATCGACACAGAGCCAGAGTTCTTCTAGCTTGCAACGTTTACTCCAGACATGGTCACTGGGATCCACAGTGGGGTCCACCACTCCGACATCATAGAGAAACAACACATCACCCGACCCTGCATACTTATTTTAATTAACTATTATTGAATTGTTCCTTTACAATTTTTAATTGTTTTTGTACAGCTGCTTATGCAAGTTGTAACCAATAAATTAACATGATTCAATTTAACACAGATTCAAATTTAACCCACTCCCTATTAGCAAATCGGATCACATTCTCCCTTTGTCAAACCTGCTCATTATCTTCTGAAAGAATTCTGACAAACTTGTCAGCGGGACCACTCCTTAATGAAGCCATGCTGACTCAGCCCTATTTTACCATGCACCTCCAGGTACTCTGCAATCTCATTACTAGCAATGCACTCTAAATCCGATTAACGACCGATGCCAGGCTAAACTGCCCTATGAATTCCTGTATTTTGCCTTTCTTCCTTCTTACACAGAGATTTTACATTATCCATTTTCCAGTTCTCTGGGACTCTGTCTGATGATAGTTATTCCTGAACAGTCACGACCAATGGTTTCACAATCTCCTCCGCTAATTCCTTCAGAACTTTGGTTGTTATCTGTCCAGTCTGTGTGATTTATCCATTTTCAAACATTGCAGCTTCCCAGTACCTTCTACTCAGCGCCGATCATTACATCCATCTCTCACCCTTGACTCGCTTGACGTTCTGGAATGTTCGTAGTGTCTACCATTGTGAGGATTGATGGAAAGTACCTATTCAATTCATTCTCCAATTCTTTGTTCTCCATTTCTCTGCAGTCAGCCTCAATTTCTGGTTGTCCAATGTTCACTCTCCCCTTTCATACATCTTAACAAAACTCATGCAATCTCCTTTTCAAAAGCGAACTAGTTTACATGTTTCATGTTCACCGCTTTCTTGCTTCTTAAACTGTACTCTGCTGCTGTATAAAGGCTTCCCAATCTTAGACAGGCTGAGTGAGAGCATTCCTGTTAACTGACTGTCGAAAATAAATTAATGTAACTATACAAATCCTTTTGCCCATCATTGTGTAGCGTGGTGGCACAACACTGCTGCCTCACAGGGTCAGGGACTCGGGTTCAATTCCAATCTCTGGACCCTTTCTTTGTGGAGCTTTTTACAATCTCCCCGTGTCTGCATTGGGAGGATTAACTACTTTCTCTCTTCACAATATGTTTCTGTGTTTGTTTCAGATTTCTGCTATCTACAGTATATTTGTTTGTGTTTGATGGAGAATTGCTGCAAGTATGACGGCTTTATTGTAAAAGTGGCATTGGTGCTCGGGCTCCCCGTGTGCTTGGGATTCTTGCCCAGATACTTATGTGAGTGCATGTCCCTGATTACCTACTCTGTCTCTCTCAATCCCTGAGTCCATCTGTCACTGCATGCAGCCTTTCATCGAGCCACCCCTGGATTCCCACACCCCATCGCCTGGCACTGGATGCTCCCTATGAAGGGAGCGCACAAAGACACTGGGCACGTTCTGAACTGCTTGGGATGCGGGGTAAAGACCCTGACATTTAAAAGAACAGAATAGCTGAAATCCAATTGAACAGCAAAGCAGAGTAAACAGGCTGAATGGCAGCCATCTGTTCTGACATTTTCTGGTCTTTTGGACTAAGTTCTGTTTATCCTCGTCCATCTATAAATAGATGCTCCATATGTATACCTTGTCACACAGGTTTGGTGAAGGTGATAGATATCAGATCCTATGGTCATTGCGACTGATTCGTTGGGCTCCACTTTCCTGGTTAATGAGATCACACTAAGTCTTTATTGTCAAGTCTATCCATTTTAAAGTAAAGGCCTTGCCAGAGTTGTGCTTTAAGGATATCTGAATGTTGGGGAAACTAGATTATGCGACGTACCAGTGAGGTTAGGAATAGGAAGGTAGTACAGTTAAAAACACGGCCAAAGAGTAGGGATGCAGCACTTGCAATATGTGGATCATTGGGATTCCTGGGTCGACAGGATATACACAAGAAGGACGGGATGCATCTAAACTGGCAACAATCTCCGATATGTGGGTCATTGGGATTCCTGGGTCAGTATGAAATACACAAGAAGGACGGGATGGACGTGAACCAGCAGCAATTTCCTGGCAGGCAGGTTTGTTATTGTCACTCAGGAGGGTTTAAACTAGTGTGGTGGTGGTGGTGGGGGAGGGAGGGTGGAGCCAGAGCAGTACATCCACAAGCACAGTGACTGAAGAGTAGTTGGAGACTCATCCCAGTACAGCTAAGAACAACAACAAACTGGCAGTGGGGAGTGAACACAATGGGACTGGCAGTCTGAAGTGTGCTGATTTTAATGTGAGCAGTATGACAGGTAAGACAGATGAGCTTGGAGCTTGGAGTTTGAATGAGTATATATAACAATTTTATAAATATTACAGAGATTTGGTTGAGAGAGAAATCAGAAAACTGCCAATTAAATGGATCCAGGGAGAGTTGAATAATGTGCAGTGAGAGGCTGGAGGCTGTTGTTTGAAGCATAATAATCATACAGCAGTTTGTTAGAATTGGACAGAATCTGATGCAATGTACAGATTGAAGGGACAAGGGAGGAAGCATAAATTGTCTGTTTTACTGTTTTACTGCTTTACTGACAGTCTTTCTGCTTTACTGACAGTCTTTTGTAATCACCTGTTACCAGAGAATTGTCGAGGAGAATTTACATCAGAGAAACTCAGGTCAGGATCTGATGGAGTTGGGCTGAATTGTATTTATTTCAATGCAAGAATAATTATGGGTAAGTCCGATGAACTGACAGCCTGAAACCGAACTTGGGACTATAATGTTGCGGGTTTACAGAGACTTGGTTGAGAGAGGGAAAGGGCTGGCCATTCAACATTCCAGGGTTTCATTGTTTTATGCGAGATGGAGAGGAAGGTAAAAGAGGTGGACGAGGTGTTTTACACGTGCACTTGAATAGGACATACAGGAGGGACCATCCACTGCAGCAATATGGGTAAAGCTCAAAAATTAGATGGCTGCAAGCACTGCGTTATTATAATCCCTCCAACAGCCATGGAGGGATGGAGAAACGAATATGTAAGTCGATTAAGGAAAGGTGTATTAGAAACAGAGTGGTCATAGTGAGTGACTTTCGCATCCCCAATAATGACCGGGAGTCCCTTGGAGCAAGAGGCTTAGACGGAGCAGAACTTGTTAACTGCAACAGTATGTGGATAGTCCATTGAGAGGAAGAGCCATACTGGACCTCGTATTGGCTAATGAGCCTGGCCAGGTAACTGACCTTTCAGTGGGACATAATATTAGAAAGAGTGATCACAGCTCCTTCAGATTTAAGATAGCTACGAACACGGATAAGTCAGGACCTTGTGTGAAGCTATTGAATTGGCGGAAGGCAAATTATCTCAGAATCAGGCAGAGCGAGGACGTGTCAATTGGGAGGAGCTGCTATCAGGCAAATCCACATTGTGTATGTAAGAACTGCTTGTTAAATCCTGACAGTATAATCATCTGGTGAACGTCCTCCCGACAGCACGAATTTCACTCTATTTTGTTTGAACAGATATTTCAAGGCCGCTGCATATCAGACAACAGGATGAGATAAAGGATGATTCTGCTCTGTGTCCTTCGTAGGGCCAGCTTGTCTCCCAAGGCACCTGATGTCTTTATTGTGGCTTAGAGAGCTTCAGAATTAATAAGAGCACTGAAGGAGGCCATTTAACACATTGTACAATGACGAGCTCTCCAACATCACAATTTGAAAACAGAAAGAACAGTGTGTGTGTGTGTGTGTGTGTGTGTGTGTGTGTGTGTGAGAGAGAGAGAGAAAAAAATTAACAGAGAAAAAGGAAGTCAAGAGAGATAAAAGGAATGGATAGAAAACGGAGCGACAGAGTAAGTGAGATCAAGGGGTGTCAGATGAGTGTGAAGTTAGATCAGAAAACAGCATGAGGACAAATACACAGAAATTTTATGTAGAACTACCACAGATTGCAAGCCCTTTGTCTGGTGCTGTACCCTGTGAGCACTATGCTGTCATCCCAAATCATTAATCGCCAATAATGTCACAGAGCTGGGTCGCTGACGGCTGAACAAGGTCCAAAATAGCATTAGATTGGTTCCAGGGAGAAGGTGAATTAATTTAAATATTCTGGGCTAACAGGAACTGTAGTCCCTCTAGACAATGTGTGAGAGACAGAGCGAGAGAATCTCAGTGAGGGGATCACTGACTGGGGGGAAATCAGCATCTCAGCTGTGGGTCAAATGATGACTGATAAAGCTTGAACACCTCGTCCGTGGTTTTGTAATTCACCTTTCAATTCATATAGCTCCACATTTTAAGTGTATTTTAACAGACTTGTCTCTTTGTAGTTTTCATGTTTTGGTATGTGCAGAAATGCTTTATTCTTGTCCCTGTATTTTGTGGTAAATAAACACATTTTGTTACTGAGGAAGAAAGAACCTGTTCTGATAGGACAGTCTTTGTCTGAACTGTGCTGGGACCATAGTCCGAGTGAATCCTAACTAAGGCTGTAGACAGAGCTCAAAACTGATTAGCAGTGTGTGTGCGTTGGCAGGGTGGAGGTTCCGTTATAGGGTTTAATTAGAAAAGAGGAGGTAAGAGTACAGAGCTCAGGAGAGGTTATTAAAATCTCCAGCACAGATGCAAAGAGGACAGAGTGTATGAAAAGTGTAAGCAATCAAACTTCAATCACACTGGACAAACAAATGACAATGAGAGGAGAGACCTTTAATACAAGAGTGAAGGGGTTAGACCTGAATGCATGCAGTATAAGGAATAGGATAAATGAGCTTAAGGCACAGATTGAAATTGGTAGGTATGACGTGATGGACATCACAGAGAGGTGGCTGCAAGGGGATCAGGATATTCAAGGACATATATCCTATCGAAAAGATAGGTGGCAGAGGGAGTGGATTTACATTATTATTAAGAAATTAAATTAAATCAATAGTAAGAAAGAAAGTAAAGTCAGATGGTGTAGAATCTGCGTGGGTAGAATTGAGGAACCACAAAGGTAAGACAACCACAGTTGGAGACTTGCTCAGGCCTCCAAAGAGTAGTCAGAAGCTGGGGCACAAGATACACCAGGATATAGAAAAGATCTGTAGAAAAGGCAAAGTTACAGTGATCATGGGGTATTTTGATATACAAGTGGAATGGGAAACCAAGTTGGGAGTGGATCGCAAGAAAAGGAATTTGAGGAATGTATACAGGATGGCTTTTTGGAATATCATGTGGTGGAGCCCACTCGGGAACAGATGACACTGGATTTAATGATGCAGGCTAGATAAGGCAGCACAAGGTGAAGGAAAACTTCAGAAGCAGTGATCAGAACATTGTTGAATTTATTTTGCAATTTGAGAGAGAATTTAGAATCAGAGTTAACAATAATTCAGCTGAATAAAGGCAACTGGAGAGGCATAAGGGAGAAGCTGGGTAGAGTTGACCGGGACAGGGGTCTAGCAGGAAAGACAGGGAAGTGGCAATGGCAGGTGATTCCAAGATTAATGCAGGAGAAACTGCAGAGATTCATGCTGAGTAATAGAGGCATGGTACAGGGAGGATGAGGCAACCAGGGCTGACGAGGGAAGTCAGGGATTGCATATAAGCAAAAGAGCAAGTATATAATGCGGTGAAGGGCAGAGGGAAACTGGAGAATTGGGGCCAACAGAAAGCAAGAAAAAATAAATAAAGAGGGAGAAGATTAAATGTGGGGGTAAGCTAACCAGAAATATAAAGGAAACTATAAGAGATTCTTTAGATATATAAAGTGCAAAAGAGAGGCAAAAGTGAATATGTACCACTGGGAAATGATGCTGGAGAGACAGTAGTGGGAAACAAAGAAATGGCTGAGGAATTTTGCATCAGCCTTCACAGTGGAAGACACGAGTTATTTCCCAAGAATTCAAGATAGTGAGAGGGTAGTCCTGAATACGGTGGCCATCACCACGAAGAACTTGCTAGAAAACGGAATGGCCTGAATGTGGATAACTCACCTGGACCAGATGGACTACACCCCAGCCTTGAATGGGAGATAGCTGAAGAGTTAGTGCAAGCGTCAGTGGTAATCTTTCAGGAATGACTAAAATCAGGAAAGGGCCAAATGGCTGTATAATTGCGAGCATGAAACCCCGTTTATTAAGGGAGTTAAGCACAAGATGGAAAAATGCAGAATGATTAGCTTGGTTGTGGGTAAAATCATGGATTCCATCGTGAAGGATGGGATTTCTGGATATTTGGTAAAATAGAACAGAGTCAGCGTGGTTTCATCAAAGGGAGGACATGCCAGACAAACCGTCTAGAATACCTAGAGGGAGTAATGAGCAGATTGGATCAAGGAGAACCAATAGATGTTATCCGTCTGCATCTCAAGAATTCTTTGACAAGGTGCTATGCATGAGGCTATTGAGAAAGGTATGGGCCCACGGTGTTAGAGGCAAGGAGCTAGCATGGATAGAAGTTTGGCATGTCTGACAGAAAGAAGAGAATGAGGATTAAAGTGTCCTTCTCAGGATGGCAGCCAGTGACAAGTGGTGTTCCACAAGACTCAGTGTTGGGACCACAACTTTTCATTTTGTGCATTCATTATCAATATGAAGGAACTGAGGGCATTCTGGCTTAGCTTTCAAACAGTGCAAGGATAGATAGAGGGACAGGTAGCATAGAAGAGGTGGTTCGGCTGCAGGAGGGTGCTCGAGCGCATCTCCTTAACTTCCCACAGCACCGCTGTTGCACTCCATCCTTCCAACTACAAAAAGTTAGAACCTTGTTGATGCTTGCCTTCCATCCCACCAACTTCAGGCTACAACGCATCATGCTCTGCCTTTTCTGCCACCAACAGTCAGACCTCACCAACAGAGATATACTTCCCTCCCTACCCCTATCATCATACTGCTGAGACCATTCCCTCACAAACTCACTCGTTAGGTCCACGCAACCCCACCAAGCCACCTTCCACTCTCGACACTTTCCCTTCGCCACTACAACAGGTATGAAACCTGTGCCAACACCTCCCTTCTCACCTCCTCCCAAGGCCCCAAAGCATCCTTCCACATCAGGCAGAGAACATCCTGTGCATCCAAATATCTCATCTCGTTTGTCCATTGCTCCTGGTCTCCTCTACATTTGGAAGACATGACGTCAACTTGTAGAACGGTTCAGGGAGCACTTTCGGACGCACACACCCAACAACCCCACTGCCCTGTGGCTGAATACTTCAACTCCCCCTCCCACTCCGCCAAGGTCTTGCAAGTGTTTGGCCTCCTCCACTGCCAAATTCTAGCCACCTGATGTCTGAAGGAAGAACGCATCATCTTCTGTCTTGGGACCCTCACAACACACGATATCAAGGACAATTTCACCAGTTTCCTCATCTCCACTCCCTCCACCTTATCCCAGATCAAACCCTCCAACTCAGCACTGCCCTCTTGAACTGTTCTACCTGTCCATCTTCCTTCCCATCTATCCACTCCACCTTCCACTCTGACTGATCACTATCACCACCCACCGTCATCTAGCAATCGCCTTCCTCCCAGCCCCAGACCCTCCCATTTATCTCTCTGCCCCTCCCTGCCCACCCCACATTCTTGATGAAGGCTTTATGCCTGAAACGTCGAATCTCCTGCTCCTCGGATGCTGCCTGACAGGCTGTGCTTTTCTATGCCCACACTTTTTGACTCTGATCTCCAACATCTGCGGTCCTCACTTTCACCTGCTGAAGGATTTTCACAGGTTTGGAGAGTGAGCAAAGAAGTGGCAGATGGAGTACAATGTGGAAAAGTGTGGGAAAGCATTTTGCCAGAATGAATAGAGACATGGACTTTTTTTAAAAGCGAGCAAACTCAGAAGTCTGAAGTGCAAAAAGACTGAAGAGATCTAGTCCAGGACTCCTGAAAGGTAAACTTGCAGGTTGTCAGTACTTAGGAAGGCAAAGACAATGATGGCATTTATTTCAAAAGGGCTTAAATATAAAAGCAGGGATGTACTTCTAAGGCTCTACAAGGCTTTAGTCACGTCACATTTGGATTATTGTGCGCAGTTTTGGGTCCCATATTTCAGGAAGGATGTACTGGCCCTGGAGTGTTTTCAGACGAGATCCACGAGAATGGTGCCAAGAATACAAAGCTGGCATGCATATGAAGAATATTTGAGGGCTCTGGGTCTGTATTTGACAGAGTGCAGAAGAATGTTAGGAGGCCTAATTGAAACTTACAGAATACTAAATGACCTGGGACAGATGGATGTTGGGAAGATATATGCAATGGTAGGAGAGACTAGTACCTGAGGGGACAGAGTAAAGTGAAGACCTTTTCGAACAGAGATAAGGAGAAACCTCTTCAGCCAGAGAGTGGTGAATCCATGGAATTCACTGCCACAGAAGTCTGTCGAGTCCAGATCATTGAGTATATGTAAGAGTGAGACAGTTAGGTTGTTGACTGTAAAGGGGATCAAGGGTTACAGATAGAAAGCGGGAGAATGGGGTTGAGAAGCTTAACAGCCATCATTGAATGGCGGAGCAGGCTCATTATGGGCCTCATAACCAAATTTCTGCTCCAATATCTTCTGGTTATATGGTTAATATTGGCTCTCCTCATTCCTCATTGGAGTTGTATTCTTTAATTTGATCTTCAAATGATTTATAAAAAGTAACATTTCAGTACTGATGATTGGGAATTATCATGTTCCCTCCCTCCAGTCTCAACAGCCATCCCTCCAATATCATAATCACACTGCAATTGAAATCCAGTGAATAGCACGTAATCACAGTTGATTGACATCGATAACATTAACAGCAAGACCCTCACCTGCCCTCATATTTTCTGTTAACATATCCATGCCCTGTGTGTGTTATCACTCATGCTGTCGTAGATACATTTTCCTGTCAGATTATGTATAAGAAAAATTCTCTCCATATTTTACTGACACTATAATCACTGATCAGTAGTTACAGACTGTATGTTTCCATTTATAAATGGAGAAACTTGTTTATGTTCTGACAATCCTTTGTCATTACTCCCATATCCAAGGCAGATTGAATGATTACATGCCTTCAATCTACCATCTCCAATATTCCTTCCCTCAGTCACCCCCACATATTCCATGCCAAATATGTAAATTTTAAACATTCTTTTTAATTTTAATAAAACCAACATTGAATTGAAAGGGGTTAACTGGAGATACTTGTTCAGTGACTGTGATTAATGTCAATCTCCGTGGATCCTAATTACCCCAGTGGAGAGTTTCCATCGTTGAATGATAAATGGGCTCTGTCCATGTGTTATCCCATAGTATGAGTAGGAGCATCGCTGACAGCACTAACAGGGATCAACTGCTCGAGAGAAAGGGGGAGAGTAGAGATCAGAATCTGAGAACATTACACTGGAACGTTACAATAATGTTTCAGAATGTGAGGACCTTGGATTAGAATGTTCCAACAATGGTTCAGAATCTCAGGTCAGTAAACTGGAATGGTACAACAGTGTATCAGAATCTGAGAACTTTAGACTGGAATGTTACAAGAATGCATCACAATCTGAGATCATTAGACTGGAATGGTTCAACAATGTATCAGAATCTGAGATCATTAGACTGGAACATTGCAATAACAGACAGGAGTTTATCCTCGGGTCTTTACTATCTTTCGCTGCCTTGGATATCATTAGCATCACGGATCCAGGATATCCTTTGGATTATTCAAGGTGGTTACTATCCCATCCTCTCTATAGTTGGTGTTCCTGGTAAGTCATTATATTTGTCTACTAAACCGGGTTGGACTGAATTTCTGCTCATGATATATAAATTTTGAAAAGTACAAGACAACGTCTTCAGTTCTAAACAAAAACTCCTTTCCTTCTAAATTATAAGTATCAAACTACTATTTATAAATTACTCACTGATATATGAGAAGGAACCAGAATGTT
Source organism: Chiloscyllium punctatum (assembly GCF_047496795.1). Taxonomy (NCBI): domain Eukaryota; kingdom Metazoa; phylum Chordata; class Chondrichthyes; order Orectolobiformes; family Hemiscylliidae; genus Chiloscyllium; species Chiloscyllium punctatum. The sequence continues at coordinate 74,033,332 of NC_092768.1, forward strand.
CTCAAACTCCATAATCCATTTTGTCCTTCACAGATTTACATCTCCAGCTCCTCCCCACTCACCAACCCTCTCCAATACCACCGTCATGATATCCCAGTCTTGTTCTCAGTTTCAGTGCAACTTCTGAATAAACCATGATTTGTGCCTTTGTTTAATCCGGATGCAACAGTTTCAAGTTCCTTCTAACCACATGTTCGTTACTAAATAATTGCTCTTCAGGATGTTTAACTTGTTCTCTGCACAAACGGGACAACAGTTTATGGTGTTCAAGCCATTGACTAATATTCTAGAGCCACAGAATAATACTCTGTTGATATCCCATGAGGGAGATTGGTGGAATTTAAAAGTAACTATTTTCATTTGCTCTAAAAGCCCATCTGCTTGCCCCAAGTCCTTTAGGGAAGTCAATGTGTCATTCTTCCCTAGTCAGGTTTCAGTGTGACTTCTGTGATGAACATGTGGTGTACTGCACCTTTAAAAGAATTAAAAGCCAACAATAACTACCTGACAGCACCAAGTGTTTTGAAAAATAGATTTAGTGTAACATTTGGTTGAACAACTTGATTAGCTCATTGTCTCAAGACAAAAATAAATTCAGCCAAACAGTTTGAATTACACATCAAAATACCCACCTTCCAATCAAGTTTGAATTTAGTATATTGAGAACCTTAAAAGCCAATGACACGATCCAATGGTTGAGAAGATTTTGGAAGACTTTCCAAGACTTTTGGAAATTGAACAGTTGAGAGGAGAGCTGCCAAGTTACCAGCATGCAACGATTGGCTGAAAAATAGCTCTCCTCTCGGTACCTTTATTGAGTAGTAACTGGGAAAGCTGAATCCCAAAGAAGAAAAGAAGACAGGAATATAGAGAAGTTTCTTGGTTTTGAGATTGGAAGTTTTGTTTTGTAGGTCTTAATTAGAAGTAGAACTGGACAAGTATCGTGAGGGTGGGGGAGGTACAAGATAGGTTAGAGGAAGAAGTTGTAAACAGACGTTCGTCTATTATTCCCTGTTATACTTTAAGAAATAAAGTTGATAATTTTTACTATAATATTTTTGGAGTCTAGAATTGTCACAGAATATGCAGTGGATAAAACTTTTTCCCTGTAGCTGGTTTTAAATTAAGCAGGATAATTTATCCTATGTTGTAATGCTACAACCCTACAGGAATGTGTTTTACTCTTTGCTGTCCTGTGGAACAGCTGAACCAAACACTCAATTCAAGGTCAGCATAACATGCTGCCCTGACTAGGTCGGCATACATCCTGTGAGAGAAGAACAGAAGTAAAGATAGCTCCCTTCCTATATCTGTTTCCCGTATTCCTACAGTTCAGTTCTATTCAGGTCAGTGATCATTCCCTATTTTAGGTGAATTCAATCTCATTGAAATTCTCCCCGAAACTGCGATGTCTAAGTGAGAGAAAAGGTTTATTGCGATCATCCCTGAGAGTGTTGTTGAGGCAGTATTTGGGGTACAGTGGATAGACTTCCTCTCAAGTTTCAACAGACTAATCCTTGGGATGATGGCACCATGAGCAGAGAGTGAAGCTCAGTGAGAGAATAAGAAGTGATTGCCTTGAACCTTAAGGGAGATGGACATTCACTCATGATGTTCTAACGAGGCACTGATATGGTGATAACTTCCATGGCTTTGTTTCTTTGGTTCTCAATAGGTAAAGAGCCTCTGAGGACGTCCCCCTCATCCCACCCCCACTCCACATGTTGGTTGAGAGAGACAGAGGGTCAGTCATTGAATAAACTCTCCCCACATTAATACAGTGCATTTAGTGTGTGATCCTGCACTGAACGTCATGTTATCCACAATCCCGACAATAGCCACAATACCGTCATTCTAAAACAGATGACTATTCCCACCAGCTTCTGGCATCTATGGAGAACATGGGTCTGCCTTCTCAGAGATGGAAGATGCCTCTCTGACACTTGACACAAAATATCTGGCTTCCTTCCTCACTGCCAGCTTGAAACCACGTTAAAGTGTCATGTGTCCCACTTGTAATGGAGCCACGAGGAACATCATGGAGCCGTCTCTGAGTGCATTCTCTGTTTTATTGATTTCATCAATGACACCCTCCTGTGTCTCGAGGTGCTGAATGGCCTCCTCCAGGTCCCACGGAACAGGTTCATGGGTCTGACTTGACCCTGCCTGTTCCTGTTTAACAGATTGATGTGGTAACCAGACTCCCCTTCTTCCTGTGGAATAGGCAGGAGGATTGAATGGGCTATCCCTCTCTTTGTTCAGTAGCTTATATGGGCTGAATGGCTTCCACATATCCGTTTCTAACGTGCTTGAGATGCTGAATGAGCTTTTCATTTAACTGTGGAAATTAGAGTGTCTGGCCTTGCTGTTACATGAATGTTACCGGCACTTTCACGGCACAAGCCTGAATGCTGTTCTGGACTTACTGCACATAGGCACTGACTGCTTCAGGAGTTGAGGTGTGACACATTGTTCTGAACATTGGGTGATCTTCAGCGACCATCCCCATTTCAGATCTTATGATAAGGAAAGACAGTGATGAAGCAGCTGAAGATGTTTGTTTTAAGGTAGCTTCCCTGAGGATCTCCTGCCGAGACGTCCCCGGACTGAGAGGATTGTCAGTCACCGACCACAAACATCTTCTTTGTGCTCTGAAAGACCCCAAACCAGTGGGGTGGGTACACCTGATTCCCATTAAGCTCAAATAAGTAGGTGGTCCTGATGCCATCCTCATTCAAATACTGCCTTGTTATCAAGGCCATTCACTCTTTCCTGAGCCCCTGTGTTCACCTCTTGTTCATATCAATAGACAACAGAATATGTGTAGGGAGTATTTTCCTCTCATAGAGGGTAATCAATGCCAGGAATTATCTGGGCTATATAGTGAGGTGAGTTACATCACGGAAAGTATTCAAAGAGGTGGTACATGAATTTTTTGACCTGTCAGAGAGCTAAAGTGTGTGAAGAATTGGATATTAAAGATGAGTTAATGCCAACAGTAGATTAGCCATGATGGTATACAATGGCTTGATCGTCCGAGTTACCTAATCTTGCGCCTTATGTTCGCATGTTCTCTAATTACAAAGTTAATGATTGTAATTTTCCTGAACGTTCTGTTATTGAATGTTGCAGTCAGAGAGAGTAAAGTATTTTGTGAATCATCTCTGGGTGAGGTATGGGGGCTGTATTCACAGTGAATCTGGGTCTCCAACATGACCAACAAATGAAGCACAAGTTGCAGAGAGGAGACACTCTGTAAAGAGACCAGAGGTGTCTTTCGAAACCAACCTGGTTTTCCAAATAACATTTTCCAACCCACAAAAAACCGTGTGTGACAGTCTTGAGTGATTGAATGATATCCTGTGTTACTGTGGAACCGGCATTTGGAGCATGTGGCCTCCATCTGGTACTTTAAGGAGCTGTGAGGAGCTGAATGGAACATAGGAACATCGGAATGAGCAGCAGGAGTGGGCTATTAGACACTTTGTCACCGCTCCACCACTCAAAAAGTGATGTGATTGTGGTCTCAGCACCACATTTCTGCCTGTACACCATTTCCCTACATTCACGTGTTTGTCAAATGTTTGAATACAACACAACTTTGAATAAATGTAATCATCCAGGCACCACAAACTTCTGGGGAAGGGAATTTCCATTTGAACAATCCTTTGAGAATTTCTCATTTGTGCTCCAATCAATGTTGGAGGCTCATTGTTTCCTTATCCAGAGCCACTACCCCACTGGTTACAACAAATTTTAAATGCAACCAGTTTAGTTAGGTGGCCAATGACATAGACATCAGGGTAGCTCATTTTCTAGAAAAAAAAGTGAGACACAGTACTTTGAACTCATAGCAAATGTTAAATTGGCAGAGTGTCCCAAACGTTATTCTGCCTTTGAAGTTATTTTGCTCACACAAGATGCTGGTAATGGGAGTTCTTTCTGCAATAGTTGGATTTAGCTGAAATCCGTTTGTTTCAGGCAGTGGAGAGATTCTCATGAATCCTCACCAGGAATCCTTCACAACTGGCAAAGATAACTCAGGGATTTTATGGTCTCACGCTTTGCTATTGGGCGGAACAAAGTAAGAGAGAGGGATCAATCGGCTGCTGCTTCTCAGGCAGGGAACATTTTTCTCCATCTCTGTGTTGGCACATACAATAACATCAACTGATCACCAAACTGGACCATGTGCGATCTCGTGGAACATTCTCTTGAAAGCCTGATTATGGACCATATGCAGGTGAATCATTGCTTTTGTTGTACACAGTGTCTTCCGATCGCAAACAAATGTTCCCACTTTATGAATTATTGACATGCTTTCATGTATCTGTGTAATTTGTAAATATTGGTAGGTGTCTTCATAGCACATATGTCCATATCAATACACCTTTTTCTTAAAATGCATTCCCTAGCTTTAGTCTCCCTGACAAGAGAAAATATGCGTCAAGCTGATGCACTTTTCAGAAAGTCATGGATGGTTCAATAATAGTTCCCAGGGAAGTTCGAAACTGATAACTCCCCCATAATAACAGGCCCTCATTCCAGGAATGAGTAATGGGAAACCTCTGTGAAAATCTTCGAAAAGAATTATATCCTGTTTTTAGTTTCTGGGATCAAAAACGCATGCAGTGTATCAGATATGGTTTCAGCAATGCCCTGTACAGATGCAGTAAAGCATTCCTGATATTAAACCTGATACCCTTTGTTGATAACTGTATCATTGCACTTACTTCCAAATCACTTGCAGCATCTGCAGACTGACTTCATGTGATTCATGTCCCAGGAACATGGAAACCTTCCGAATCAGAGTTCTGCAATCGCTCTCCATTTAAATTGTTTACCATTGTTTTATCCTTCATGTCAAAATAGACAATTCACCCAATGTTCTTGACGCTGCAGGTTAGCTCACTAACAAGTTACAGCTTTGCAACCTGAAAATAAACATTTATTTCTTTTCTCTATTTCCTGTTAACAACAGCTTCCCTATTCCTGTGTAGCAGTTCGGGCAGGTTGATTGGCCTCCTCCTGGGCTGTGTAATGTACTGAATGAGCTGAATTACTTCATTCTATATTCCTGTGTAGATCCTTCTAATGGCAGAATGGTCTCCTTCTGTTTCACTGTAACGATTCTGTTTGACAGAATGGGGTGGTCCCCTACCCTGTAACGGCATCAAGGGTTGGATTGAGAGAACAGCACATGGAGTAGGGGCAGCAGTATATCACTGTAACAACCTCGAAGGGTGGATTGAGAGAGCAAAACATGGGGTGGGGGAGTAGTGTATCTCTGTATATCTCTGTATCAGCCTCGAGAGGTGGATTGAGGGAGCAACAAATGGGCTAGGGGCAGCAGTATGTCACTGTAATAGCTTTGCTGTCCTATTCCAGGCTGCTTCTCCTGCATTGGGAGAAAGGGAGGGAGGGTGGAGGGTGAGTGGCAGAGGGTGACCCTGCTCTCTGTGCCCGTGTAGGTGGGGGGAATTGTGAGGTATCTGGGAGGAGTCAGTCGACAGTTTGAACCAATATAGTATTATTAGTGTGGAGCTACTGAGTAGGCGACAGAGAAAGAGAGGAAGAAAGTTGCTGAATTCAATAGTGAGGGTGGTCGTGCCTGAGCCTTATTTGGAGATAGGGTGTGAACCTTGTTCGGGGGTAGGTTCTATAACAGATGGACAGTGAGTGTGAGGGAGCAAATCGATGCGGTTGCATTTATCCAGACAGAGCGTGGAGCATATTGTTGCTTGTCTTGAATTGATAGACATTTTTTCAGATCATCTCAGAGTCGAGGTGAGCCTCCCCGAATATCTAGTTTAAGTCTATTGCTAATAACGCCACAGTCCCTGTTCCTCAGATTCCACAGAATCAGTTCAAGTGGAGCTTACAAATAGCAAGGAGAAGCAAATATTGGTGTGTCATATATCTAAACCAAAACAGTTGTGAAAAATCTGAGTATCATATGCTCTGGAAATTAGATATGCAATTATTGTGGATACTGCAGTCTTATTGGATGGTTTCAAGTTGCATCTAAACTGCATTAACTAGGTGACTGCTCATGTTCAAAAATAATTGTATATGAGGTGGGTTGAAGAGTATGTTGTGAAGCAAACTGGAGAGCAGGTTATTTGGGATTTGGTGTCATGTGGTCAGGCGAGCTAATTTATAACCTTGCTCTGAAGCAGCATTTAAGGAATAGTGGCATTAATAAGGTGCACTTTACACGGTGCCTGTATACAATATACATTCTGGTTATACATCATGGAAGACTGGAAGCTAGAGGGTCAAGTTAGCTTCAGTGAATTGGGAAAATACAACATAACATTCAGTGGGAGACAAGCAATGATTGTTAGAGTCATAGAGTCCTACAGCAAGGAGACAGGCCCTTCGGCTCAAACTAGTCTATTCTGACCAAAAAGTCCATCCACGCTAACCCCATTTCCCTGTCATTGCTCCATATCCTTCTAATCCTTCCCTATCCGTGTTTTGTCCAAATGCCTTTTAAATGTTGTTAATGTTCACGCCTCTACCACTTCCGCTGGCAGCTCATTCCATATGTGTCCCAGCCTGTGTGTAAAACAGTTGTTCCTCAGGCTCTCTTATAGTCTTTCCCCTCTTTCCCCTCTGTCCTTAAACTGATGCCCTCTAGTCTGTGATTGCCCAACCCTGGGAAAAAAAGACTGAGTACATTCATTCGGTCCATGCCTGTCATGATCTTATACACTTCTGTCAGATCCCCCTCAACCTCATATAGGCTAAAGTAAAATATCCCAGCTTGTCCAAACTCTCCCTATAACTCAGATCATTGAGACGGTAACATCCTTGTAAATGTCTTCAGCAGTCTTTCCAATTTAGTAACACACTTACTGTAGCAAATTGAAAAAGAAACTGAACATTACGCTACCAGTATGGCCTCACCAGCATCCAATTAACTGCAACGTAATTCCCTGATTTCGATACTCAGTGATATACACTCATGAAGGCCAGTGTGTCAAAAGCTTTCGTCATTGTCCTGTCTACCTGTGAATCAACTTTCGGAGAGCCATGCACCTGAATTCCAAGATCCCTCTGTTCGACGACACTCCTTAGGACCCAACCATTCACCATGAAACTCCAAACTTGATTTGACTTTCGAAAATGCAGTAACTTATATTGATCTATATTAAAATCCATTTGCCATTTCTCAGCCAACTTCTCCAGCTGATCAAGATACAATTGTAATTTCTGAAATTTCTGATATTCTTCCTCACTCTCCGTGATGCCGCCTGTTTTAGTGCCGTCTTCAAACTTACAAATCATGCCTGTACATTCTCATCTAAATCATAGATATATGTAATATGTAATGGTCCCAGTACCAACGTCTGAGGCATTTCCACTAGTCACAGGCCTCCAGTCTGACCAGCATTTTTAGAGTATTACACTCTGCTACCTACCATCAAGGCAATTTTGTACCTAATTTGCCAGTTCCCCTTCAATTCCATGCGATCTAACCTTCCAGAGCAGCGTACCATGTGGAACCTTATTGAAGGCTTTACTGGAATCCACCTAGATTACGTATACCACTCGGACCTCCTCAATGTTGCTGGTCACTTCATTAAAGAACTCCAACAAAATTGTGAATCATGATCTGCCTAGCACAAACTCCCGTGCTGAATTTGAAACATCAATTTTGATGCTCCTCGTATACTGCCTGACCTGCTCTGCTTTTCCAGCACCATTCTAATCTTACTCCGAACCACACCCTGTCTTTCCAAATGCATATATATCCAATCTCTCTGAATCTTCTCAAGTAACATATCCATTAGATTACTCGGTTCACTCGGTTCACTGGTCTTTAGTTCCCAGGTTTATCTTTGTAGCCTTTCTTGAATACAGCTCAGTATTCGCTACCCTCCAGTCGTCCAGGACCTCACTCTTCCGTCAGCGATGATAGAAAAGAGCCAACCAGTGCTCCCGAAATTTCTTCTCTATCCTCCTATCCTCCTGTGGTGTTCCTGAATATAACTGGTCAGGACCAGGAGTTTTTAGAAATGCTGCAAAGTCTGAAAAATACATCTATTTATTTCAGGTACAAACACCAAAGAGTGAGAAAGTGACTCAATGATGGTTAAAATAACAGATTAGAAAATATGTTAATCATAGGAAGTGACTTCAGAAGAATTCCAGATATTGTGGAAACCTGAGAATTCTCAGAAATTAACGATCCAAAAAAGGAAAGCCATGAAACTGATAAGGAAATCAAAAACCGAACATACATGCTAGCACACAGGAACACAAAGACTGCATCAATCTGCGATCTATATTTCAAAGGAACAAAATGAAAGCAAGGTCAAATGTGGAAATTTGGAATCGGGAGAGGAGAGGTCATTGTGGGGAACAGGGAAATGGCCAAGAAAACAACCAATTTCATTGCATCTGTCTTCATGGAGGAATATCCAGAAAATCCCCCAGTAATACCAAGTGATCATATCGGACTCCTGGAGCTAAAGACATAAAGTCAATTCAAATCAGGAACAAGGTAGTGCAGCTGGAAAGAGCATTGCTAAGTCAGATGTACTTCCTATAAAAATGTCAGAAATAAATCACCAATAGAAGTATAAATTGCACTGTCGATGACTGTGTTTTATTTTCCTGTATATTCTGCAGAGGGCAGAAACTATTGTAGATAAATTGAAGTTAGTAAATGCGATCCAAGCACAATAGATGAATGGAAGCGATCTAAACAGCTGCAAAGGGAAAAAGAGAAAGTGGGGAGAACTGCAGACCAATTAACTTGACATCTGTAGGGAAACATTTGAAATCTATTACACAGGCTGAGATTTTTGATATTTAGAAATTTACAGCAACAATGGAGAGAATCAGCATGCATTTCTGATAGAGAAATCATATTTGATAAACTTCGGAATTGTTTGAAATTGTTTCTTATAGCAGAGATAATGGGGAACCACGAGAAGTGGCATATGTTGGATTTTCGGAAGGATTTCTATAAGAACTCAAATAATGAGTTCGTAAATGCAATGAATGTGAAGGGGATTTGGAGGAATATATGAAAGTGGAAAGTTAAAGTTTGGTTTGCCTTCATTTAAGAGAGTCAGAACATTAATGTAAACACATGTTGAAGCAGTTTCACAGCGTGTTGATGGGACTGTACCTGGAGTATTGTGCACAGTTTTGCTGAACGAATCTCAGAAAGAATATACTGACAACAGAGGATGTGCAATGGGCATTTTCCAGATTAATCCCTCAGATAGCGAGATTGCCTGATGAGGAAACTCGGCCTATTTTCTCCAGCGCTTCAAAGAATGAGAGCTGGCTCACCGTGAAATGTAGAACATTCACAAAACCTGTGACAAGTTGAAAATTAACAGAATACTTCCCTGGCTCTCTAATCCACATTCAAGGCAAATAATGTCATGAGCTGGGACAGACCAGTTACGACTGCAATAAGGAGGACGTTCTTCTCTTGGAGGGGACTAACAAACACAGGGGCATTGAAACCTGCTGCTGGCAGGGCAAGATTAGGGAGTATCCCCAGATAATCTGCAAATGTGTCAAGCGAAACAGAATATCCAGGTAGCAGTTAGGACACGTTAGGACTTGCCAAGTTGCATCCAAATCAACTTCAGTTGGAGGAGACAGGAGGTCGAGGTAAAAGGCTGTTTGTGTGACTGAAGGCCAGTGTCAAATGGTGTACCCCGGGGATCAGTGCTGTGCCCCTTAATATTTGTGATTCGGAGGTGTTGGTGTTGGACTGGACTGGAAAATTCTAAACATCGCATAACACCATCTTACATTCTAACAGGTTTATTCAGATGCACGAGCATTCCAAGCACTGCTTCTTCATCAAAATGCACAAACACCTGATGAAGAAACATCGCTTCGAATGCTCGTGCCTCTGAATAAACCTGTTAGACTATAAGCCAATGTTGTGTGATTTTTAACCTTATTACTTGTGGTAATCATAAATGATGCAGCTGCGAATATGGACGAGGGGTGGGGCGGGGTGATAAGTAAGTTTGTGTTTCATCCAATGATTGTTCGGGTGGTTGGCAGTGAGAACGAAAGTCTTATATTTCAGCGAGATACAGATGGAATGGTCAGATGGGTGGATCAATAGCAGATGGAATGTTACCCTGATAAATATGAGGTGATATACTTTGGAAGAAGGAACCAGACGGGGGAGGACTCAATGAATGGCAGCACACTCGGAAGGTCAGAGGGTGCTTCTCCACACATCCCTGAATGTGATGCACAAGTTAATACACAATTTGAGAAAACATAGTGGACCGTTAACACAGCCTTTATTCATCAAAGCATAGATTATCAGAGCTATGCGGAAATTTGTTTTGGCCAAGATGGGATACGGTGTGTAGTTCTGGGAACCACATTACAGGATGGATGTGATTGCACTCGAGGGGGTACAGAGGGGACTCAACAGGATGTTCCTTGGGATGGGTCATATCAGCAATGGAGAGAGGCTGGATAAACTCGGGTTTGTTTAGTTTAGAGGAAAGAAGGCTGAGGGGGCCGTGTTTCAGAAGGAGAAGATTACGAGGGGCATGGACAGGGTGGATAAACAGCAGCTGTTCCTTTTAGTCAAAGGCCCACAATTTTAAAGTGAAAGGTTTGAGGTTTCGTGCGGATTTGATGACTGTTTTTCACACAGAGTTGTTGGGGTCTGGAATGCGCTTCTTGAGATGGGGGTTGTTATGATAACTTCACAACCATTAGAAAATACCCGGTTGTGCACTTGAAATGCCATAAGACTCACGGCTAAACGCCTTGTGTCGGAAAGTAGGGCTAATCTAGACCGTGCTGTATTTCTGATGGTACAGAGTCTGTGCTTGTGTGATTGTATGGTTGTGAAAGGTCAATCATTGCGTAGTTTAAGATAGGAATTGATGGGTTTCTGAAGAATATCTTATCAAACCTTATATGAGTGAACTTCTAATATCTTCTGAAAATATATCATTGGCAAAATTAAAAGAAAAAGGTGCAGCTTTCTTACAGTCTGTTACCGGATAATTGAAGACAGGGAAATAGCAGAACAATGAAAAAAAAAACTTCAGTTATGCCTTCACAGAAGAAAGCAAAACAAAAACAAAACTTCCGAGCAATACTATGGAACTTTAGTCTGGTGAGAAAAAGGGAATAGAATGAAATTAGCAACTAACAGTTTTAGAGAAAGTATTGGATTGAAAGTAATGGGTATAGACAAAGTGAACAGAGATTTATGAAATGGGCATCATATTTGAGAAAGTGGCTTTTAGCAAAAGGTATCTCTTATGGAGAAGGTATCAATGCAATACGAGTGGAATCTCAGAAAGATTTTTGATAAAGCCCCAAGCCTTTCGTGCAAATTCGAATCCTGTGGGACTGGGGCTAATATATGGTCATGGTTTTAGATTGGGAGAGCTGGCAGGAAACACTGATAAGGAACAAAACCATGATTTTTGAACGGAATGCGTGGATGATATAACAAGGATCAGTATTTGGAATCCAGCTATTCCCAGTACAAATCATTTCTTTGGTTGAGGGGCTCAAATGCAATATTCCTAAGTCCACTGACAGCACTAAATGGTGTCAGCTTGTGAGTTGGTGAGGAAGATGTAAATAAAGCTCCAAGGTGATTGAGACAAGTGGAGTGACTGGCAAATACCTGGCAGATGGAGATCATTGGGAGAGATGTGATGTTGTGTACATTGATGGGAACAATAGACTGGCAGCCTATCATTTGAAAAGAGATTGGTTGAAAAAGTGTTGCTCTATAAAGGAAATTAAGCTGCATTTTTATTTATTTCTGTGCAGCCCTCTGAGTCCATGTAGGACAGTCAGTTCTGAACACGGAAGTCAATACTGGGAATGGCTTTGGCACGATGACCAGTGCATATAGACCCAGCAAGTGGGGAGCTGTAAAATTGAACATAAACTTGATCTTCCTGTAGACCAGTCAATGAAAGCAATGTTGCAGGAGCAGCAAGCAGTTAGGAAAATAAATAATGTATTGACATTCATTTCAGGGAGATTTGGATGCAGGAGTAAGGGTCATTTACTGCAGCTGTACAGGGCCTTGGTGAGACCTCACCTCGAACATTGTACAGTATTGTGTGCAGTTTTCGTCTCCTTACCTAATAAAGGACAAAACTGACATTGAGGGAGTGCAGTGAAGCACGACCAGACTGATCTCTGGGATGACGGGTTTGTTGTAGGAGCAGGGTTTGGGGCAACTGTGCCTGTATTCCATGGGTTTTAGGAAAATGAGTGGAGATCTCAGTGAGATGTATAAAACTCTGACAGGGCGAGACAGATTGGAAGCAGGGATGACAGTTCTCCGGGCTAGCATGCCTAAAACATGGGGGCACAGCCATATCATATTTAATAAATGCGTGTTATCGGAGAACTGCCTGTATATTGAATGGTGCCACAAAATTGATGGACCGAAGGGATTACAGCAGTTCCAACTTTATATTTCACAATGTTTAAACATATTCAGTGAAATGAACAGTGTTTGGGGAAAACTGCATTGAGGAGGCCTTTGGTCATGCCTTAGCATGGGGAAAGCTCAATATGTTGAATGACCTCCTCCTTTCCCAATGTTTCTGTGCAATCCGTGGGAAAGCTCTGTAAATGTTGTCACAAGCTCTCAGATGTTAGGAAGGAGGCCTCTGCAGGGTCAACAGAACTGTTTTTCCCATTCCCTTTTCCGATACTGAGGCTGGGGCCGGGTGTTCTGTCCGATTATATCCTTTCAGACCTTGGAGCAGTTTCATACAATAGTGTGTCTTGCTTAGCAGATTTAGAGACCATTGAAAAAGTGATCACATGTCTGTGTGGCTGGAGCCAATTTTAGGCCACACCAGGAAAGCAAGGGAGATTCACTTCCTGGAAGTATATTGGTGAAGATCAATGTTTACAATCAACATTGGACACAAGATCACGATTACTGACACCAGATTTTAATTAATTTTATTAATTACTTTTAACTTCCACCAGCTGCCAGGCCATTAGCCTGGTCTTGATTAGTAATCTATTGACATTTCCACAACAGCACCATCTGCACATGGGGACTGTCTGAAACCACACTGGCCTAGTTAGTTTTGTGCTGCTTAAAAGCTCTGTCAAAAAGAATTCCCACTAATTTGACTTTCGTGATGGGACTAAAGGGGAGGTAAATGGTCAGATTGTAGTTATTCCCCTCTTAGGAGATTGGACATAGTTGAGTAATGTTCCAGTTTGCCAGGGAGATGTCAGAGTTGGAGCTGGAATGAAACAGCTTCCCCAGGGACACGGCTTGTTGTGCAGCACAAGTCTTCAGTCTTATTGCAGGAATGGTGTCAGGGCCCATTGTCTTTGTCGTATCTACTGTGTTCAGCTGTTTCTTCATGTCACGTGCTGCGAAGCGAATTGATTGAAAACTGGCATTTGTGATTGTGTGGTATCATGATGAGGTTGAGGGGTTTCATCCACTCAACAACGTTTCATCCGCAATGCCATCTTCTGTGTTCGAAGTGAATATGCTTCCCTCTGTTTTTCGCCCTGACCATGATTAAGATGTCCGTTGTGTCAATGATGCCAATCTTATGCAGTTTCAGAATCAAGGAACTTGTCACCATGCATTATCGTTCAGTCTCCATGGTACAGCGCTCCAATTTGGATGGAATGTTTGAGCATCTTTGACATACTTCTTTGGAAATTGTTCAAAAACAGAAATTGCTGAAGAAACTGCAGACGATGTTGCAGCATCTTCAGGAGTGAATGCAGAGTGAAACTTTCAGGACCAGGGACCCTCTACAAAGCTCTCAGTTTCTCCAGCAATTTTTGTACTTTTATTTGCAGTATCCATAGTTATTTGTTTAATTGAAAAATTATTCTGTAACTATTCATTTCTGGAGAAACTCAGCAGATCTGTCTGCATCTGCAGAGACAGAAACAGAGTGAGCATTTCATGCCCAGTGTGACACTTCTTCAGAACTTAAAAGGATTGGAAACTGGGATTTTTAATCGCTTGCCGGGGGGGGGGGGGGGGGGGGGGGGGATGGGCGACAGTGAAAAGAGGGTGTGGCAAAGATAAGCAGGCTTTAAACAGTGGTGAGCAAGAAGATAACGAACGGGTTGAAATTAAGACTTGGCTGGGGAAAGGGATTCTCTCTACTGAGTGCAAGATAAATAAGACACAATCACACAAGGGAGGCCAGGAGGGAGAATGTTGACTATGTGACATTATATAGATATGGCCATAATTACGTTTTCACTGTCAGGATCATCACCCCTTTTAATTTAACACGATATTATACATGGCAATAAAACAATACTCAGCCCAAACTTCGTATTGGTATTTGTTTTTCTCCATATTACAATATACTAAGACAGCAAGAAACGTTTACTAGTGACAATAAGAAGTCAAACACATGAATTCATGTGTTTGACTTCTTATTGTCACGAGTAAACGTTTCTTGCTGTCTTAGTATTTTGTAATATGGAGAAAAACAAATAACAATATGAAGTTTGGGCTGTGTATTGTTTTACTGCCATGTTTAATATTGTGTCAAATTTGCAGTGCGTATCTTTAAATGTTTGTTCTTGAAGTTAGTACTGGAATATAGAAGGTTGAGGGGTGACATTGTAGAAGTTTATAAAATCATGAGAGGTATGGATAGGGTGAATAGCCACGGTCTTTTCAACGGGATGGGGGAGTTCAAACATACAAGGCACAGCTTAAGGTGAAAGACGGAAGATTTAAAAGGAACTAAGGAGCAACAGTTTTACACAGTGGGTGGTGTGTGTATGGAATGAGCTGCCAGAGGAAGTGTGGTAAATGCATGTACAGCTGCAACATTTGAAACTCATTTGGACAAACATATGAATGGGAAACAGTTCGAGGCATATGGGCCAAATGAAAGCAGATGGGCTGAGCTTAATTTGGAAGACCTGGCCAGCAAGGACATTTAGAAAAGCTTCACACAGGGTCAGTGTAGTTTTGTGAAAGGGAAATTATACTTTGCCCTGTAAAATCATGCAAAGTACTTCTGGAGATGCCAGAGAATGTAACAAGCGGACTTGATAAAGTGGATCTGGTAAAAACCAGGCTTTCCAGAGCTTTTCCATAAAATATTACAAAATAAAAGTTCTTACACAAAACTGAAGTTCGTAGGATGACGGCGAATGTGGTAACATGGGATGATGATTGGTTAACACATAGAAATCGGACAGTCAGGATTAATGGATCTTCATGCTCAAGGTCTTTCTGCTGGAGTATCACAAATATCAGTCGAATGGCATCAGTTATTTACAAGGTAAAAACAATGACTGCAGATGCTGGAAAGCAGATTCTGGATTAGTGGTGATGGAAGAGCACAGCAGTTCAGGCAGCATAAGGAGCAGCGAAATCGACGTTTCGGGCAAAAGCCCTTCATGAAGGACTTTTGCCTGAAATATCGATTTCGCTGCTCCTTGGATGCTACCTGATCTAAAGTGCTCTTCCAGCACCACTAATCCAGAATCAGTTATTTACATTCTATATTGATCGCCTGACGGCGGAAGCTAAATGCAATGCACATTCAAGGTTGTGGATGACTCTGAGAATCAAAAGGCCGGTTGTTATTTAATGGAGGGGACTTCCAGAAAAGGAGTGTCCCTATGTATGAAACATAAAGTCAGCATGTTGGTGCAGCAAGTAACTAGGTTGGTTCATTCGGCAACTTCCTGGACTGAAAGGGTTGAGTTGTTGAGAATCTCTAAAATGGTGAGGCGATTATTCATTGGGGTTTAAATGAATGAGGAGTGATACCGCTGAAAAATAGAAGACACAGAAGGGGCTTGAGAAGGTAGGTATTGGCAAGTTGTTTCCACTCCTGGGTGGAGTCTCAAACTGGAGAATATAGATACCGAATATGGAACATCGATTTCAATCTGAGACACAGAGTGATGTCTTCTCTCAGAAGGTAGTAAATGTTCAGAACTCCATAACCCAGAGAGGTATAGAGGGATACACGGAGTAGGCAAGAAAGTGGAGTTGAGCCCAGGAGTAGATCAGCCATGTTCGTATTAAATGACAGGGCAAATCTGAGGGGCCGAATAGCCTACTCTATTTATTCATTTCACATGTTATGCTCTTGGAAAGTAACTGGTTGTTTTCCTGGAAGTTGGGTTGTGAAATGTTGCATTCAGGGAGAGCAGAGGATTTGCTTGGATTAACCCGGGTGGGGTATGTGGGCTGTATCCCAGCGTATCTGGTTCTGTAACATGACGCAAATTTGGAAACAGGGATTGGCGGTGGGGTCGCTTCCCAACCCAGCCTGCATTTTCCAAATACCTTTCCAAAACTACACCTAACCATCCGAGTGACCTCGATCTGTCCCTATATAGCAGGTCTGAAGGGCTGAATGGAACATCAGAACACAGGGCTGAGGGACACAAATGGGCCATTCGGCCCTTTGAAACTACTTCACTAGTAAATAAAAGAGGAAATGCTGGAAAATCTCAGCAGGTCTGGTAGCATCCGTAAGGAGAGAAAGCTAAAAACAAAGGGGAGAAATATCGAGGCATTTTTCCTCATATAAATACCTCTTTATAACTCCCTTTCTATTAGGTTTGACAAAGGGTCAGTTAGATTCGAAACGTCAGCTCTTTTCTCTCCTTACAGATGCTTCCAGACCTACTCAGATTTTCCAGCATTTTCTCTTTTGGTTTCAGATTCCAGAATCCACAGTAATTTGTTTTTTTTTCCACCACTAAATAAGGTCGTGGCTCATCTCATTGTGGTCCCAGCTACACTTTTATCTCCATGTACTATTATCCCTGATTCACCGTCTATGGACAACCAGACGAAACTAGCCTCAATATAAAATAAAGAGTCATATATCACAAAGAGAATTCCCACTTGAATGAATTTTCCTAATTTCTATTCTGACTGAGGTTGGAGGGTGTCACTGTTTCCTTTTCTAGTCCCACTCCTCCACTGCTCACAACAAATTTTAAATGGAACCAGGTTCGTGATATGGCCAATGATAAAGGTCTCAGACTGGATCAGGTTCAGTGATAGGAACAAGTCAGGCAGATTTCTTTAGTCAGCCACAAGTAATTAATAGGACTAATGGATGCGCATGGTGATCTGTGGTTAGCACTGCTACCTCTCGTCACCAAGAAGCTGGGTTAACTACCAACCTTGGGCTATGCTCTGCGTGGAATTTGAGTATTCTCTGTGCAGGAATCTGTGTGGGTTTCCTCACGATACTCCAATTCCCTCCCACAGTCCAAAGATATGCAGCTTAGAGTGGATTGGCCATGCTAAATTGTCCATAGTGCCCAGGCATGTGTAGGTTAGGTAGGTTAGTAATGGAAAATGCAAGGTTACATGGATAGAGAAGGGGTGGGGAAGGTTCGGGGGGATGCTGTTCAGAGGGTCACTGTGGACTTGATGGATGGGATGGCCTGCTTCCACACTGTAGAGATTCTACAAAAATTACAAGAAATTTGGACTATACCCAGTGGGTATATATCTGATCCACTCTCCTCTCGGTCCTGTATGTTTCAATAAGATCGCCTCTCATTCCACGTGTAACCTGTTAAAGCCTTCATAATATACGGCCCTCATCCCTGGAATCCAAGAAGTGAAACATCTACGAACTGCTTCCAATGTAATTATATCCTTTCTCAGATAAGGAGACAAAGAAAAACTAATCTCAAACTCAGGTCTTGCGGTTTATGTTTTGTTCTTTCAGCATTGTAGGTCTTTCGAACACTCTTCCCGCAGAGCAATGGAGGCAGAGATATTGAATATTTTTGAGGCACAGACAGAAGTTTCATAAGTAACAACGGAGTCGAGGATTATCGGGGATTGGCAAGAATGTGCAGTGTGGCAGGAAATGTAGACAATGGTACCAAATGACACAGCTCCAGAAAATTCATTAATAAAGTGCAAAACGAATTTAAAATGTTGATAAAATTTTAAGGGGGAGTCCAAGATGGCCACGATCCAAAAGGTCCGCTTTGCTGGGCTTTGCATCACAGAACGGGCAAAGTGGTACTCTAACCCACTCCATCCCAGCCATTTACTTAAAATTCAACAATAAAAGAGCTATAGAATCTTTATTAATCCCGTTTTGTCGAGTGGAAATGATAAAACACGGGAAAGAATCGAGTAAGTCCCAACACACGGTGCACCCATCAGAAGCATCGAGCATGCCTGAGGCTGTAGCTGCAACCCACTCTGCTCGTTCCATGGACCCAGTTACTCACCAGACCTTGGTCACTGAGTTCACCAAGTTATGTGAAATGATTGAAGGCACGACTGAACAGAAGTCCAGCTGTGGCTAGAACCGCTGTCAGACTTTGTCCAAAAACATGAGCAGCAACTAGACAGCCTTGGAAACAGAACATACAATGTCAAGTGACGAACTGCATTGACAGAGACTGTGATCAATTCCTCTCGGGAAAGGATCCTTCCCCTTGAAATACAGGTCCCGACCTTAACTGAACAAGATGACCACCTCGAGAACAGGGACAGGACGATGAATGTTTACATCGTCGATCTGCTGGGCCAGACGGCAGGTGGTCAGCTTTGATCTGGCTGCTGTGATTCCTTCACTTCGAAGCCGAAGTTCATTGGGTTACGGCACGGTGGTTATACTCAGACCAACACCTTTGCCCTGTCCTTGTGTGGTTACATAGTTACAGGGATAAACAAAGACTGATGGAAGCTCAGTGTGGTTTCCGATGGTTTTAATTCACGAGAGATCCAGCATTATGTTCTTTTATGACTTTTCAGCATCGGTGATTCAGGAAATAAAATCTTTTGATGATATCAAGAGAAGAGTAAGGGAACTCAGGATTCAGTATTCCTTAAGGTTCCCAGCAGTGCTCTGTATTGCTTTGAATGGATCAATGAACTCGTCTGATTCTCCAGAGAAAGCGAAAACTTTGTGGATATTTTAAGGAAAGCTGGATGTTTAGATAATCATGTTTCTCCCTTAAAGAAATTTTGTTGGATTTTCTGGTATTAACCAGTGTTAAATTATAGTCGGGGATGGGTAGAGTTCACACTTTTAACTTCTTCATTAGTATTACTACTCGTTTTCTCTTTCTTTGCTTGTGTCGGAGGTGTGGCTCAAGCTGGAGGGAGTTACAAAGGTAGTTGTGATGACAGACTGCCGACCTAAGGACAGTTGAAGCCTGTTTTTTGTTATTAATTGCCCTGAATGCCATATTGGTAGCGGCAGAAGATAAAATTTTGGGATATGTTGGCGCCCCCAATGGGCGGGGTAAATTTCCATATAAACTGTCATTGGCATTTGGGATTTTGTTTCGTTCGTTGTTTTTTTTTATGTGTTTAGCTTTGGAAAGTTTTGCGAGCTTGTTAGTTGTAGTAGTAATAGTTTGTATCGTTTTTAGGGTCGCTGAGTGTTTTATCATTAATGCTCAGCGATGTGTAATTCGATGTGAAACTCTCTCGAATTCAAATGTTGCTGCAATGTGTCATGGATTATTATGTGGTTAAATGGTGTACCTGAAACATTAAGGGTAGTGATCTGCCAGTCAAGAGGAAAAATGTAATTGCTCGTCTTAAAATCAAAGAGGGTGGATGTTGCTCTATTGCAGGAGATGCACCGTGATGACAAGGAACATTTGATGTTACAGCAGGGCGGCTATGATCGGGTTTATTTCGCGTCTTTTAATACTAGGAGTTGGGGAAAGGTCAGAATGGATAGTAAGAATCTTACATTTAAATTACTAGATTGTATTAAACACTCATGGAAGGATCATGATCCTCAAAGTCTTGAACTGTGGGAATTAATACAGTATTTTGAATTGCCACCCAGTGCACCCGCTTAAAATCCTGGTACATGCATTTCCCAAATTAAGTTATCTTGCATCATGGCACATTATTGTAGAGGATATTTTAACTCTCTTATGCACCCCACGGTGGACAGAATGTCCAAAGGTCCCCAATACCCTCGTCATAATGTACGCAATTAGTGGATTTGTGTGCAGAACTAGAGCTGGTGGATGTCTGGAGGCAGTTCTACTTCACAAGTAGAGATTTTATTTTCTTCTTGAACTCGCATAAATAGCACAAGAGGGTTGATCTCTTCCCCATCCCTGAAACAATCTTAGGTTCGCTGGCACCCTGCACAACTGGGAATATTACCCCAACATACCTGCCCCAGAAATGGGATAGAAGTCACGTAAGATTATGTTGTTGGTAGATGAAGGTCTTATATTTTTGTCAAATCCCGCAATTTCGGCAGCTCACGTGATGCAATGCATTAATTCGTTCGTCGCCTTTTTGGGCTTTAAGATTAATTTTACAAAGTTGGAGGCCATGCCTATGGGAGGCCTTAGGAAAATACCAGATTTTGAGGGTAAATCCTGTTTTTCTTTTAAATGGATGGGGGTGGGTGGGGGGGTGGGGAGGTTTCTCTATTTCAGTATATTCATTACATCCATTTTTGATCATTTATTTAACGTGAACTATGTCTATTTGTTTGAAAAATTAAACAAGACCTTCAAAGAAGGGAGGCACCTCCAATATCCTGGATAGGTCGGACAGCTGTTCTTAAAATGAATGTCCTTCCTCATTTACTATAACCCGTGTGAAAGCTTCTTTTGATGTTTCCCAGACAGACATTTAGGAAATTTTATGGCTGGTTAACTCTTTCATTTGGCACCATAAGCGACTCTCTATCAAGCTAACCAAATTTTAACTGCCCCACATTGTGGGGAGTAGATCTCCCAGATTAAAAGCTATGAATTCAGGTCTTTTTTATCCTATGTTAGTGCATGGGCCGCTGAGGACTCGGCGTCAATAGGATTAGATATTGAACCCTCTCAGACAAAGTGAACCCTTATTGGTCTGCTGGTCTTAGACAAAATGAGAACATTTATGGAGTATTGTCATAACCCAATAATTATCAATACTGTTAAAGCATGAATGACAATGCTTCAGATTGAGGGCAATACCATAGTTTCTTACTCCTATAATTGGTATACCGGGTTGTCATCCTGGGATAATGGATTCCAGGTTTAAACTGTGGGCAGCAAGGGGTGTGTCTTACTTGAGTGATTTAGAATTAGTAGAATCCTTACAGTGTCAATAAAAGCCCTTGGGCCCAGCAAGTCCACTTTGACCCTTTGAAGAGTAGCCCACCCAGACCCATTACCGTACCATCCTATATTTCCCCTGACTAATGACCCAACCTACTCATCACTGAACACTATGGGTGATTTATCAATAATCAATTCATCTAACCAACATATCTTTGGACTGTGGGAGGAAACCCACACAGACAGGCCTCGAATATGTTAACTCCACACAGCCAGGCACCCAATGCCGGAACCAAATTCGGAACCCTGGTGCTGTGAGGCAGCAATGCTCACTACTGAGGCACCTCGTGCTATTTGAGGGAGAAACAATGATGTCATTTGATCAAATAACTCGTATGTATGGACTGGCTAGTCGAGACCTCTTCTCTTTCTTTTCCAGATCAGAGATTTGATTGAAAAAAACATTTCTACCAGACTCTTACAGATCCGATAGAGAGAAGAGGCTGCTTATTGCTTAGAATACACTCTCCGACAGTACCCTTTATCATTAGTTGGAGAGTGTCCTCTTAGACAAGACTGTGCAGCTTTGTGATGTCTGCGAGAGAGAGTTGGGGGTTCAGAACACTTCGGAGCCATGGGAGGATATTTGTGAAAATGCTCGAAGAATTTCATCTGTAATAGGACCCTTTCCATGCAGTTGGAAATTCTTCATATGGCCTATCTGACACTAGATTATCTCCCAACATTCAAAATGGGATTATCTTCAGCATGTCCGAAATGCAGAATGACTACAGGCACTCTTACTCATTGCATGTGGTCCTGCTGCAGGCTTCATATATATTGGAGCACTGTATCAGGTGTGACAGAGTGGGTCGAGGGGACTGAATTGGAGATGGACCTGGTTTCTCTTTTCCTGGGCCTGCCCAGGGTACTTTACACAGATGCACAAGTGAAAAAATATCCTTAGTTTCTGTGCTAGGAAAAGCATTCTGTTGTGTCTGAATCACCCCCCCCCCCCCCCCCAAAAAAAAACCGAACACCCTCCCCCACCCCCCGCCCGGGTCTGTTGGGTCGTCGTAAGCTCTTCATGGAGAATATCCATTTGGCCATTCTCACCAGCATGGTGCACCAAAAACAGAGATTTATATAAGACCATGGCAGACCTTTTTGAATTACCGTGATACACGCTTATCTGTCACTCTCGGAAGGGCTTTTATACAGCCATGACGATATTATCTAATGAATCTTATATCCAAAGAGGAATAATAATGAACATAAAAAGGGATATCAGCTAATGCTCTTGAAGAACGAGAGCTATCATTTTGTTACAATGAGCAGTATTATTTATTAATTATTTACTCTTAATTTTTGTTTTTCTTCTGTCCGTTTCGTGTTTTTAACTTGTTTTGTATTTACATGCACATGGGTGCAATTTTGATCAGTTAATTGAGTTGTGTTGTTATTGGTTTATTATAATATTAAAATTCTCTTTTTCAATAAAGATATTTTTAAAAGTATTAAAATGCTAGCATTGATAGAATAGAGTCCCAAAGAACTCTCATTAGACAGTCCACTCATGGTGGTTTATCCTGAGGGTCACCACATCTCGGGTGATGGGGTGAGGTTGAGACAGCGTCCCCTTCTTGGTAACCTCTGTCAGTGTGAGGAACTGAACCTGCGCTGTTGAACTCCCTCTACATCACAAACATGCCGTCCAGGCAACTGAGTGGGAGACTGTGTAACTGTTACACACAGAAACAGTCACAGACAAAGGGCAAGAGAAACACTCATAACAAGGAAAGTGGTACAGTTCAGATAACGGATATAACATTTATGGAGTATTGTCATAACCCAATAATTATCAATACTGTTAAAGCATGAATGACAATGCGTCACATTGAGGGCAATACAGTCAAAACCATGTTTCTTACCCGTATAATTGGCATACTGGGTTGTCATCCTGGGATAATGGATTCCAGGTTTAAACTGTGGGCAGCAAGGGGTGTGTCTTACTTGAGTGATTTAGAATTAGTAGAATCCTTACAGTGTGGAAAAAAGCCCTTGGGCCCAGCAAGGGTAAAAACATTCTCTGCTCGAAATTGTATTTTATAACAAGACGTATTTAGAAGTTGTTTTTGGTTTAATATCATTATGGTGAGTCAACTGAAATAACCAGAATTACACAGTATGATTGGATATCTATAACCATAAAATGAAAGTATATTTTTGTTTGGTCTGTGTAAAGCATGCTGACTGTTGCATGAAAGTATACAGTTGATGGAATATACTGTTAGGAGAGTGCGTTCCATCGGAAATGCCCTCAAACAGGCGCTTGAACAAAATTGGGGTAAAAGTGCCTGAGTGCCGTCTGGACAGTGACAGGAACGCCGAGGGTTGAATGACTGAAAGCTCCAGTATCTGAGAAAAGCACCAGATCAGCTGGGAACTTATTAAATGCTAGAGCACATTTGAAGGGCTGAATGGCCTCAACATGGTTTGAAATATGTGTGATTTGGAAAAGTGCATCTCTACTCCTTCCTCTTATGTGGTTATACACTGGGGCACTGCCATTTTCCTGAAAGTGGGCATTATTTGGAACACTATCTGGAACATTCCATATTCGGTGTTCTCCAGAATATTCTCTAACTGTGTTGGGGGGTATTGCAAAGGCGAGAGAGAGAGAGAGCGAAGCTGTTGCATGCGGCAGTGAGAGTGGTGGAGCATGAGCCTTGGTCATGCTATAACAGATATACAGTGAGTGTGAGGGAGCAGAGAGAATACAGTGACCAATTACCCTGACAGACCGGGGAAGGTTATTGATGCTTGTCCTGTTTTGCTGGACATTTCTTCAGGCCGCAGATGCTACACTGAATTTGGTGGTGAGCACAGACCATGCTCGGTGGGTCTGGTGGTATGGCCTCCTCTGGGCAGGCAATGGCCCCGCTCTGCACTAGCCCATCCACTATGCACACCATGCACCGTCAACAAACTATCTGCCATGCTCGGGGTAAACTGTACAGGGCAGCTCCAAACTGAGAAAGCTCAGCCGTATGCCCCTTGGCCTTTTAAAGATGGCACCAGTGACAAGGAACACGGAATATCTCGGGAAACCCTGGCGACTATGAGTACCTCCAATCATGATGGATGGGAGAATCGAGCTGGCATTCAATGAGAGATGGGTGGGGTGGGTGGTATTTAATGAGGTGAGTTCGATAAGATAGCACCAGGAAACTAGCTCAGCTTCGCACAGACAATCCCTCTGTCACACTCAATCAAAATGACACTGAGACAAATTCCTGTTTTATACAGTTCAATGAGCCGAAGACTCTGCTGTCCTCACTCCCAATTACAAAGTTGCAGAACAAATGCTCATTCAAAACTCCCCATCGCCTGAACTCACAGCATTATTCCATTCACTCATAATTCTTCATAAGACTGACCCGTGTTGCATGATACTATCGAAATGTCTTCATATCAGCATTCTAAAACCTGTGAACATATCTTTCCATGACACTTTTTCTCAGTCTGTCCCTCTCTGTCTCTATCCTGAAACACACGTAATTACAGTCATACATTTCTACTGCATGGAAACAGGCCCTTCGGCCCAGCTGGTAGATGCCGACCAAAATGTGCATCCACACTCACCCCATTTCCCTGCCCTTGCTCCTTTCCTATCCATGTATTTATCCAAATACCTTTTTAATGTTGTTATTGTACCCATCTCAAACACTTCCACTGGCAGCTCATACCAAAGGCTAAACACAGTCTATGTAAAAACGTTGACCCTCAGGTTCCTTTTTATTTTTGTCCTCTACAAACATTAACAGATGTCCTCTAGTCCTTGGTTTCCAACCTTGCAAAAAAAAATTGAAATATTCACCCTATGCATGGTTCTCATGATTTGATAAGAGGTACACTTCTATATAATCCCCCTCAGTTTTCTACGCTGTAAAGAAATATGTTCTAACCTGTCCAACTTCTCCCGATAACGCAGACCCTTTAGCCCAGGAAACATCTTTGTAAATTTCTTGTACATTCTTTCTCGTTAATAATATCCTTTCTAGGTCAAGGAGAACAAACCTGAACACAATACTCCAACTGCAGCCTCACCAACATCCTGTACAACTGCAATATAACGTCCCAACTTCTATATTCAATGCCCTGATGTAGGCCAGTGTGCCAACAGCCTTCTTCACTGTCCTGTATATCTGCGACTCAAATTCAGACAACCATGCACCTGATTTCCAACATCCTTTTGTTCCACTACACTCCTTAAGGCCCTCTCATTCACCATTAAACTCCCACCTGAATTTGACTTTCCAAGATGAAACATGTTGCATTTATCTATATTAAACTCCATTTGCTATTTCTCAGCCCACTTCCCCAGCTGATCAAGGTAGTGCTGCAATTTCTGATAATGTTCCTCACTGTAAATAATACCTCCTATTTTAGTGCCATCTGCAAACTTACTAACCTGCATTGTGCACTCTCGTCTAAATCATTGATCTAGATAACACACAGCAATGGAGACAGTACCGACCCCTGAGGCACTCCACTTGTCACAGGCCTCCAATCCGACAAGCATACCTCCACCATAGCCATTTGCTTTATAATGTCAAACCAACTGCGTCACCAAGTTGCCAGCTTACCTGAGAGTCTGTGCAATCTAACCTTCTAGAGCGGCCTTTCATGTGGAATCTTACGAAAGGCCTTACTGAAATCCATATAGATTATGTTGACCGCCCTGCCCTCGACAATTTTCCTGGTCACTTCCTCAAAAAACCCTAATAAAATTTGTAAGGCATGATCTTCCACGCACAAAGCTATGCTGACTGCTCCAAGTCAAATTCTGTCTTTCCAAATGCATGCATATCTTGTACCTCAGAACCTTCTCAAGTAGTTTACTGCAAACAGATGTGAAGCTTACTGGTCTGTATTTCCCAGGCAATTATTTGCAGCCCTTCTTGAAGAAGGGCACTATATTTGTTACCGCCCAGTCTTCCAGGACCTTGGCCCCTGTCTTCTCTCACCTCTTGCAGTCCTCTTGGATATATCTGGTCAGGACCAAGAGATTTTCCTGACTTTGTGCATTCTAATATGTCCAGCAGCACCTCTACTGTGATTTCGACAGTACCAAGATATGACAATTAACCTCCCAAAGGTCACAGGATCTTTATGTCTTTCTTCATGGGAAACACAGAGGGGAAATTGAGGACCTCAACCATCTCTTGTAGTTTTACACATGCGTGCCTATTTTGGTTTTTAAGGCGTCCTATTCTGTCTCTAGTTGTTCTTTTTCTTTACTATAGTGAATTTGGGTTCACTCTAATCGTCTCAGCCAAGGCTATCTCATACTCCCTTTTCGCCTTCCTGATTTCCTTCTTCAGTAAACTCCTGTATCCCCTGTGTACCTCCAGGGATGCCCTTGATCCCAGCTGCCTGTACCTGAACCACGCCTCCTTTTTGCTGGCTAGAGCCTGAATATCTCTTGTCATCCAGGGTTTTCTCTTCAAGCCTCACTTTCTCTTCACCCTCACAGGAATATATAAACCTTGAACTCGAGCTATCTCACTTTTACAGCCCTCCCTCGTGCCCGACATCCTTTTACCTGAAAACAAACTACTCCAATTAACACTGCAATCCTCTGTCTAATTCCAACAAAATATGCCTTGCCCCAATTTAGAACTTGAATCTGTGGACCAATTTTGTCCCTCCCATAACTATTTTAAAATTAATACAACGCCAGTCACTTTTCCCAAAATACTCCCCAACTTTACCACCGTCACCTATTTCCCAACAGTAGGTCGAGTGTGTCCCTTCCCTTGTCGGACCCTTTATATACTGTTTGGGAAACTTTCTTGAACAAACTTAAGAAATTACGTTCCATCGAAGTTCTTAACTATCTGGATGTCCCAGTCTATGTTAGGAAAATTTAAATCACCTATTATGACAATCCTAATACTCCTGCTACTCTCACCAGTTTCCCTGCATATTTGTTCCTCTAATTCCCATTGATGATTTGGAGGCAACTAACCCCCTCTTCCTTCCTTGTACCATTCAGAGAACCTCATCGGATAATATCTCAGTTATTTCATCTTTAAATACTTGTGGGATACTCGCCTTAATCAGAACTATTGGTGTTTCAACTGTTTTCATTTACATCTCTCCCTTGCAATGATTTTCACATCAAAACTTGTCAAGGTACAGTGGCGATCTGGCGCTGTAACTGGATGGGAGCTGCACATCCTGTCACTTCCAGCAAGTTTCCCCACACTGGGCAGTGATCTAACACAGTGTTACCGAAAACTAGAACAACCTGTGTTTATATATGAATAAACCAGTGGGGTCTGCACATCTCCCCACGCTGGACATTTATCCCAGGAATATAGATCAAGTATTGGTGTGGGCTGCACAGAGTTCCATTCTGGATATTGTTGGGTTGCATTCAGCAGTACGCTAGCCATATCTACACAGTGCTCCATCCCTAATGTATTATGGATGGGCTGTTTATGTGAGTTTGATTGCGAATGTGAGAGAACTGAACATCTGACTATACCTTTATTTTATGTTTTCATTCTTGTTATTGGACCCTTCAAATCCTGACTCATCCTTAGAATGAGTGATTGTGACTATTGTTAAAGCATCTGGGTCTGCAACATGACCAACAAATAGAGCAGAGGCTGCAGAGAGTACAGTCTCCGTAAAATGGAATGAGGAAATCACAGTCTGATCAGCCGTGGTCTTAGTGAATGGTGGGGCAGGATTAAATGGACCACTAATGCAACTTGTTCATGTATTTATGTTTGTTCCAAGCAAACTCCTCTTCTCTCCAAATGTCCCATACTAGTGGGAAGTGAGGCACCTCCTTCTGTTCCTGTGTAACAGGATCCTGGGGCCTCACTAGCCTACAGATTTCCCTGTGGCCCAGTTTCGAACAGTTGAGTGACGGCCTCCTGTTCCTTTTCCTGTTCCCCTGTCCCAGTCTCAAGCAGTTGAGTGACTCCCTCCTGTTCCTGTGTCCCAGCCTCGAGCAGTTGAATGACTGCCTCCTGTTCCTGTGTCCCAGTCTCAAGCAGTTGAATGACTGCTTCCTGATCCCAAGTCTGTGAAAATGGATGTCCTCCTCCTGTTCCTGTGTAACATGCTCCAATAGCTCTGTGCTCACCTCCTGCTCCTGTGGAATGGAACTGCGGGACTGAATAGCCTCTTCACATTCCTTACAGCTTCTGTTGACTAAAAGCCATTCTCCTGATTCTGTAAATCACCATCAAAATCTGAATGATGTATTTTTGTATTTTGCTCTCAGTAATTGAGCAAACAATCTGACTGACAGAATTCAGAAGCTGAGTAGCCTCCTCCTGTTCCTGTGTTATACACTCAAAAGGCAATAGAGTCTCAGAGATGTACAGTACAGAAAACAATCCTTCAGTCCGGTCGTCTATGCCAAACCAAATATCCTAAATAAATCTCGTTCCCCTTGCCAGCATTTGGCCCATTTCCGTCTGAACATCTCTCATGCATGTATCCATCCAAATGTCTTTTAAATGGTGTAACTGTACCTGCCTCCACCACTTCTTTTGGCTGTTCAATCCATACACGCAGCAGTCTCTGTGTGAAAATGTTGCCCCTCATGTCCCTACTTAAATCTTTCCCCTCTCACCTTAAACCTTTGTCTTCTAATTTTGGACTCGCCTATCTGGGAAAAGACATTGACTGTTTACCTTATCTATGCCCCTCATGATTTTATAAACCCCTTTAAGGATCCCCCCCCCAGCCTCAACACTTGAAAATAGCCCCAGCCTATCCAAACGCTCCCTGTAACTCTAACCGTCCAACACCTGCAACATTCTTTTAAATCTCTTCTGTACCCTTTCGAGTTTGACAACATCTTTCCGACGGCAGGGAAACTGGAATTAAAGGCAATATTACAAAAGTGATCAAACCAATGTCCTGAACAGATGCAACACGTCGTGAAAATGTTTAGACACAAAGCACGGACCAATAAAGGGAAGATCACCAAGTGCCTTCTTCACTACACTGTTTACCTGTGACAGCACTTTCAAGGAACGGAGAACCTGAACCACAAGGTGACACAGTAGCTCAGTGACTAGCATTGCTGCTTCAGAGCGCAGCGATCTGGGTTTAACTCCATCCTTGAATGACTGCCAGTGTGGAGTTTGCACATTGTCCCCGTCTCTGAACGAGTTTCCTCCGGATGTTATGTTTTCCTCCGACAGTATAAAGATATACAGATAAGGGTAGATCGGCCATGCTAAATTGAGTAAAGTACCCAGGGATGTGCAGGCGAGGTGGAGTAGCCATGGGAAATGCAGGTTCAGAGGGATAGCGTAGGGGTTTGTCTAGAGGGATACTGTTTAGAGGGTCGGTGTGGCCTCGATGGGCCGAAAAGCCTGTTTCCTCACTGTAGGGGATTCGATAACTTCTATGGAATTCTCCTTGATTGGCACCTTTCGACAGGACCCTATCTATATGTCTTGCCTTGATATGTCTTGCCAAAATGCTACACCTCACATTTAACTAAAATAAACTCCATCTGCCACTCCTCGGTTCACCTAAACAAAGTCCCATTGTGGTCTGAGAGATCGTTCATCAGTGTCAACGACACCAACAAATTTGTTATTATCTACAACCTTACTGACCATACTTCATATACTCATAAGTAAATGATTTGTATCAGTGACAAAAAGCAGTGGACCCACTATTGATCTTTGCGGCACGCCACTGGTCACAGGTCTCCAAGTTTAATGAACAAATGTCACTGTCACGCCCTGTCTCCAATATTCAAGAAAAGTTTGGACCTAAATGGCGAGTTCTCCCTGGATCCCAGCCAGTCTAACCTTGCTAACCAGTCTACCATGTAGACCATTTTGGTTTTCTTACTGAATTCCATAAAGACAACATCCACTGTCCTGTCTTCATCAATCATCTTCATCACTTCCTCAAAAGATTACACCGAGTCAGTGAGACGTGATCTCCAATGTACAAAGCCCTCTTCAGTCCTTGTCTTTCCAAATACATATCGATCTTTTTCCTCGAAATCCCCTCCAACAATTTAATCACCATTGACGTCATGCTCACCGATCTATAGTTACCTGTTTTTTTCTTTACTTTCTTAAATAATTGCACTATGTTAGCAGCCCTCCAGTCTTTTGACACCTCACCTGTGAAAATCAATGTTACAAATATATCAGCAAAATGCATAAGCAATCTATTTCCTAGCTTCCCGCAAACATCTGGGATACAACTGATCAGGTCCCAGGGATTAGTTCACCTTTATGTGTTTTAAAATGTCCAACACCTCCTTGTAATATAGACACTTTTCAAGGTATCATTGCATATTTCTTCATTCTCTCGCTCTTGTAACCTCCTCCACATTAAATACTGAGGAGAAATACTTGTTTAGTATCCCTCAAATTTGTTGTGGTTCCATAAATAGGTAGCCTTACTGATCTTTAAGGGGCCCTATTGTCTCCCTGGTTAATCTTTTTGCCATTGAAGGATTTGTAGAATTTGTTCAATGCCTCATTAACCCAATTTCTAAAGCAATCTCTTGTCCACATTTTCCTGGCCCGATTTCCCGATTGATGATACACTTGCTGCCCTTATACACCTCTCGGGATTCACTTGATCTCAGCTCTGTTTACCTGACATATGCCTCCTTCCTTACCTTGACCATAACATCAATATATCTAGCCATCCAGCACTCCCTGCACCCACCAGCCTTGCCCCTCTCACTAATAGGAACACGTTTGCTCTGGACTCTCTGAAACCAAGTTTTGATGAACTTGCATTTTCCAACCATCCCTTAACCTGTGAATAGGATATCCCAATCTGCCTTTCACAGGGCTCACCTAACACTTTCAAAATTGGCCTTGTTCAAAGTTAGAACTTTAATGTTGACATCAGGTATTTCCGATTCCATAATTAATTTAAAACTAATATTTATGCATAACAAACTTGAAAGTTAAATAAACACTTCCTGTGCCTCTATAACGTGCTCGAGAGACTGAATAGGCTCCTCCTGTCCCTCTGTATTACAGTGGAAATGCTGTCCCTCTGTAATAGACCCAAGAGGCGAAATGGCCTCCTCCAGTTCTTCTAAACACACTCGAGAGGCTGCACGGCCTCCTCCTGTCCCTGTGTAACAGATCCGAGACACAGCAACCTGTGGATTACGAGCAGCCGGTAAACTGTATCTAATGGAGACCCATTCCTTTTCAGTTACAGAATCACAAATAACACAATGTACTCCAGGTGCCGTCTCAGTGACACCTCATACAGCTTCAGCGACAAATCTCTTTGTTTTGAATGATTCTGTTGGCAAAATGTGCCAATATTCCAACTTTCCACCTCTTCAAGTAGCAACAGGTTAATATGGGCTGACTGGCCTTCTCCTATCCCTCTGTAAGGGGCCCATAGGGACAGAATTGCTTTGGCCTGTTACTGAGCAGCAGTCTCAATGTTCTGTCTCAAGGTTATGAAAGAATTTGAAAACAGGGCATTAAAACCAGGAGTAGCCTCACACTGGTCAATAAGTACCGTACTTGGTTTCAGGTATCTAGAAACTTGCCCACCTGACATTTTTTTTTCTGCAGCAGATCTGTCATTTTATAACTGCCTATTTTCATAAACAGAGTGGAACATATATCGACCGCTGCAGTGTTCTGTTAATACTCTTATATACAAGGGGAAAAAAGATTAAAAATATTGAAAGATTTATGGTCCATCCCTCAGCAACCTTATCCATTCCATCCAAAACCAGTAAATGAAAAGTGATGTTTTGAATTGGTTAACTGGGCCTGTTTGTTCAGTGACTGTGATTAATGCCAATCTCCATGGATTCTAATTATCTCAGTGGAAGCTTTCCATCTTTTAATGATAAATGGGCTCCGTTCAATGTGTCAACCCATAACATGAGCGGGAGCATCACTGACAACACTGATAGGGATCAGCAGATCCAGAGAGAAGGTGAGGAGAGATCAGAATCTGAGAACATTAGACTGGAATGTTCCAACAATGGATCAGAATCAGAGAACATTAGACTGAAATATTCCAACAATGGATCAGAATCTGAGAACATTAGACTGAAATATTCCAACAATGGATCAGAATCAGAGAACATTAGACTGAAATATTCCAACAATGGATCAGAATCTGAGAACATTAGACTGAAATATTCCAACAATGGATCAGAATCTGAGGACATTAGACAGGAATATTCCAACAATATACAGGAGCTTCTCCGATTATGTTTGGTATCTTTCTGAATTTGATTGGATGTCATTATCATTGCGGATCTATTTCGCTCTTCTCATTATTCAATCCTTTTATTCTCCCTTCCTGGATATCGTTGGTGTTCCTGGTGAGTGTCACTATCCAGGTTTTGTTTTCTATAAACCAGTCATGACTGTATTATTGTTATTTCATATTGTCTACACTTCCTGCCACTGTTATTGTTCCTGTTGAATCTCACAATCCAGACATTCACTCTACAGACCACTACTAACTGCATCAATGAAGGTGTTCAATTACTGTCTCGCTCTCTGCTCTGACAGTGTTACTCACGGGTCTCTATGTTGAACTATTCAGTTTCAGGGGAGAACCACAATGCATTGTCTCATTGCCTTTACTGTTAAGAGCATGGAGGTCACTTTCTACTCTTCTGGTGACAAACTCCACTTCCTTCCATTGTTTCCATCCCATTCCTGGCCAATATCTGCAGGTCACAACTGTGGGAGATCCTTTTGACAATGAGCTGATTCTTGACACCATACCCTGAACATTTCGAACTTGAAATACTCACCACTCCAGAATATATCTCACTGGTTTATTCCATCTGCTGTTTGAAACTTGAGCTATGAAATACAATCTTAATGAAGCCAATAATCTGCTGCTGACACCCCCGGCTTCAAACAGAAGCAAATCTGATTCGAACTCACGCCAAACTCCCATCCATCTGTCATTCATGTGCACGCCGATGTATATTGCTGTTGTGTCTGGCAATGCCTTTATTTTAACATTCTCAAACACTTTATCTCATCTGTCCATGAAACTTCCCTCGTTCTCTCTATTGATAAACAAAAAGCCTGTTGTTCGTATTTAAAATTTTTTTCTCCATGTGCGTTCCTTCTCAAACAATGAGTTTCGCATTCAAACATGCACACTCTCTCAGTCTCTGATGAACACACAGAGAGAGCAAACCTTCCAATTATCGGCAGTTATCTGTTGCGAGGATCGTTAGCATATGTTAGTAAAGTTTGCAAGACTCTCTATGCTGTGCAGATAGTGCAGTTTACTGAGCAACACACGAGCATGCTATGCACAGCTCTCCATGCTGGGCTGTCATCTTGTCCCAGTTTATGTTGTTTGTGGTGTTCTGTGAAGCAGATTGAGAACTTGATGTAACAAACCATTTCAGCTGATCTGACAATGTCTTTATTCAATGTTCTCATTCTTGTAATTTTACTCTCGAAGATCTCACTTCGCCAGTTAGTCCCACTGCCCTGACGTTTTCCATATATTTCCACAACATCTTTTCAGTTAATTAACTGTCTGTTTCTATCTTTAATGTGAATCTCTTGTCCCTTTCTTTCTTTCCCTGGCCTTGGGTTTTGGCCTCCCTATTGAATCGAGTGCTGGCATTGTGTAGCTCAGAAATAATGAAATGGGGTGTGTCAAGCTGTTTTTCACTTCCTGGTATGTCCCATGTGATGGTCCATTGACAGGCGTGTTTCAGAAGTTATGAGAAACAACCTTGTAACTTGGTCTGTACCTGTGGCTATCGCTCTCAGGTGACCATGCGATCAGTAACAAAAGGAAGCCCACTGAGTAAAGGACCACGCATATAAATTGCCTGACAATGCTGCCACTTTTTAAATAAAAGGTTATTTTCTCCTTTTTTTAGTAAGAGGGCTTAAAGGCAAAACTTCCTACTGAAAACGGCTCAAGTAAATAACTTTTGGGGCTTTTAGGGTTTTCAAATAAATAGCAGTAACAATGGCCAGCTGGCACAGACCAGGATTTCTAGTTTTTTATATATATTGTAGCTGTAACAATCACCAGGTCCCAGAAGGGTTGTAAGTTTCAGTAAATTATCCACAGCTGCTATTCTCTCTGGAACCTCACTTGATGGTGTTTCCTCCTGGATTGGAGAACTGTATGCAAGAATGCATGTCTGAAAGTTCCTTTTTGCCAAGGGGTGTGTTTATGGGATATTGATATATTGGAACAGTTCATTAGTAGAAGGTACTGTATCCATTATTCGGTAAAGATCGCCAATAGAAAAATTATTCTAAATTCATCTTCATTTCTAATTGGATTTTCATTAGAGTGTTTACATATATTGTATTTTGCTTAATGGTGAGTGGTTTGAATAGTTTGACATCTGGAACACCCAACTCACATCTACCTTTAAAATAAGGAAAGGTTGGCATCCAACCTACCTTCTTTAAATAGTTTGAGACAGTCTGGTTCGATGATAGCAAACTGGGGACTCTTGTTCGGTTCTAAATCGATAATACCAAATTGGGTTTAGAATTTGCAAACAGGCCATTCTCCCCAACAAATCCATACCGATCCTCCGAGGAGTAACCTACCCAGACCCATTCCTCTATCCTATTATTACACATTTACCCCGACGAAGGCAACTAACCCACACATCCCTGAAAAATATGAACAATTTATCATGGCCAATGCACCTGACATGCACATCTTTGGATTATGGGAGGAAACCAAATCATCCAGAATAAGCTCATGCAGACATTGGAGAGTATGCACCAGGAGGCTATTGGGTTCAAAGGTCGCGTATGGTAGTTGATAGTCTCTTTTTTCTGGATGTTGAATTCGGTTGGTTTAAACAGTATTTTGTATCTAAAGATTCAGTCATTAAGAGTTCTCTGGGTGTTGAAAGGTGAAGTTGGCGGTTTTACAAAAGGGAATGACGGTAAAGCTTTAGGAATTGACCAACAACCTGGAGTTGGGGTTGCGATTGTCTGTGAGAAAATGAGAGATAATTACAGCTATAGATCGGCAATTACGTTTCGTGGAACCGCCATCAAACTCTTTGGAAATGGCTGGAATTCAATTTGAAATGATGGTCTTTGAACCTGAGAAGGAATTGAAAGAGGTTGAATTATGATGAAAAGTAGAAATAAAAGAAAAGGAAACGAAGAAGAAAGAAAGAAAAGGACAGAAGAAAAGCAGAGAGTTTCAACTTAAAGAGTTAGCAATTAGAGGGGAAAGTTGATACAGAAGGCGGAGATGAAGGTAGAATGTCGGTGGGATGAGGAGGATAGTGCGGTTGAGCAACTCTATTGTAACCAATGGCCTACAGAGGTTCTGTTTAAATGCATCCTTACATTCTCTAAATTTGATGAGAAGGATGGGGAAGCCTTTTGAATTTCATTTGAGAAAGTGGCTAAACAAATGCAGACACCAGTGACCATGTGGATTGATTTGATCCAAAGCTGATAGGTATTTGCATCCCTAATGGAGGAGGTATCTGGCCAGTATGGAGTGGTAAAGAAAGCCATCTGAAGTGCATATGAGCTTGGGCCAGACATTGACAGACAGCGTTACAGGAATCTAAAAGAGGGTCCCTGGTTAAACGCACATTGAGTTTGAAAAGATCAAACAAAGTAATTTTGAAAGGTGGTAAGGGTATTAAAAACAGAACAAACCTATGACACTCTTAGAAAGATTCTTATTTTGGAGAAGTTCAACAATTCACTTCCTGCAGCCGTGAAAACTCGTGTGGAAGAGCAGATTTAAAACAGCAAGATTAGAAGCTGAAATGGCTGATGATGATTGAGTTCAGAAATCAAAGTTTGGTTTCTGTGAGAGATGGAGAAGAATGTGCGAGGACTTGTAAAGGTTTACTGGCATAGGCCAGGAGAAGCAGGTAAAGAGGTTAGAGCATTAAGAGATACAGAAGCATGTAATTCTTTTATGCTGAGACATTAGGAGCTGTGTCATTCAAAAGGACGATTGGAAAGATTAGAAGCACTCCATTATGTAACGTGTGATTGGCGTGTCCAGTGGAAACATCAACAGATTTATTCCACAATGGGGAAGGAGGCCTTGAGCTTGGAGTTGGCGTTGCAACATTTCAGATTTACATTGCCAATAACATACCTGAGACAAATCTTTATCACTGATCATAACCC
Source organism: Chiloscyllium punctatum (assembly GCF_047496795.1). NCBI lineage: Eukaryota > Metazoa > Chordata > Chondrichthyes > Orectolobiformes > Hemiscylliidae > Chiloscyllium > Chiloscyllium punctatum. The sequence continues at coordinate 74,069,553 of NC_092768.1, forward strand.
CTTAAAATTTTTGGTGAAGTTTAGGGAGAAAAATACCAGTCTGTTTCGATTGAGCTTATTATTGCTGCCATTCAGTTTGAAACTATACAGGCGACAGGGCGATAAAACCTAAGTGTGGAGACTTGGATGAAGAAAGACAAAGGCATTCTGTGGCAGGAGTAAAATGACTGAAATCGAAATAGATGTGAATATTTGTATGCTCAGAGTCAATGTAATATAAATGCATTTCAGTCTACTAATAGAGGAAGATTAGGAGGTCGAAAATGAATCCACCTTTGTGTATTGATGGATTATTTTATTAAAGATGGAGTTGTGAGGATACTATCACTGTAAAAAGGTTATTTCTCTTGGGTTTTATTTTGAAGAGAGGTGTTAAAGGCAGAGGTGCAGAACTGCTGTCTGAAAACAGTTTAAATAAATAACTGAGATTTTAGGTTTCATTAAAACTTTGGTAACAATGGAAGGACAGTGGCCAGCTCTCCCAGACTAGATTTCCTCGTTTTACTTTTAGCTGCAGCATCCAGAAGCTGCTGGGGATCCCAGAAGGGTTGGAAGTTTCATTACATGATCCCCAGCTGCTTTTCTCTCTGAGATCTCTGTTGATGTTGTTTCCCCCTGGATTGGAAAACTGCTGTTAGGATCTGTATTTGAATATATCTTTGTGCCAAGCGGTGTAAACCAAGAAGGTAAAGTATCTATTGTTTGTGTAAGTGTTCCAACATATAAGCTATCCCAAAACATTATTTCCTTTGATTGTATTTTAACTAAAGCATTTGAATAGATTATATTTTGCTCAATGTCGAGTGGTTTGACTAGTCACAACATAACTGGAACACGCACTTCACATCTATATTTAAAGTAAGGGAAGGTTTGGGTCTAAACGACCTTCTGGAAATATTTTGAGGGAATCTGGTCTTGTCCAAAACACTTGTAGCGAGGGGCTTCTGACTGGCTTCTGCAAATGAAAATTTAGTGGAAGGGCAGGGGGTGCTTTGCTGGAGGTTGTGCTGTAAGTTGCCTCAGACATTCAGTGAGATCTGAGGATTTGGTGACCCAACTCTGGATGGAGTATGGGGACTGTGGATACAGCATCTGAGCCTGCAAAATGAACAACAAATGGAGCAGAGGCTGCAGAGAGGGGAAGCTCTGAAACCACAGAGTGAGTGTGTGTGGGAAGAGGGTCTGCTGTATCCACCCCGGATTTTCCAGGAACAATTTCCCAAACTCCACTTAACCTAGGATCAAAGTGTGAGGGGACCATGACTGAACAAGGAGCTGGTCACAGAGCGGTGTCACCTCCTTCAACACGACCTGCAGCTTCACACTAGGGGGAGGACAGTGCTGCCAGGGGCTGTTAGGGTCACAGTTTCATTCAGTTTCTATGATCCAGAACTTTCCACGCAGGACTAGGTGACATATCCATCATTTCCCAGTATCTCAACAACAATGTCATCATTCGGTGATGGAGGGTATATATGGTGGATGAGGTAAATAGATTGTTTCTCCCTCAGCAGGGAGCTGCCGGTTGTATCCAGTTTGGTAGGATTCCCGATGGTGTCCATGGCATCTGCAGAGTATCCATGTCAATGCGGAGAGGTAGAGGAACTGAAGGAGCTCTCTCTCTCTCCCTATTAATGTTACAGTATGCCCATGCACACTACATCATGTTGATGAATTCCCACTGTCCTAGCAGAAGTCATGGTCTCTTCATTCAGAAGCAGTCAGCCATTCCCATCGTCATCGGGTCTCCACGTAGAAAGAAATGAATATATCTTGGATAAAGGCCGTCCCCTTGATGCACGTTTCAAAACACCATCCCCACCACCAATCAACCAGATCAAAGTATCCTATGTGTATGGAGAGCAAGCGGGTCACTTTGAGTGTCTGGGAGCAGACGATCAGGGATGGAGCAAAACCTCCCATGTCTGAACGGGGCTGAGTGAACCCCCCAGTACACAGTATCATTAAGTCCTGTAATCCCTCTCCATTTCAGTAACATATTGCTTTCCGTTATTCCTGGAAATGAAATGACAGGTTAAATCATGTTAAATTCCACCTGCTAAACTATTATCTATTGCCTTTACATTTCTGAATCTATTTGCAGACTCTCCACCCTCTCTTGATAATTTAATCTCTTGCTTACCACAGCGACATCACCAAACTCAGCAACTGTATATCTGTTCCATCCTCCTGATCATTCATATAGATTGTAAAAAGTTGAGAACCCAGCGCTGGTCACTGTGTGACCCTACTGGTTACGTTCTGTCTAACTGATTGAGACTGATTTATCCTGAGTGCCTGCTTCGTGTATGATACCCAGTCCTCCCCCATTCCAGTGAAACACTGTCGAAGGGTTGAAGAAGAACAAGGAGCATCTGTGAGGAATCCAACCCCTCGATGACGCTGATGTCAATACGACCTCTGTTCCACTTTCCTGCCATCCCTTCATCCTAAAACTCTAGTCTCTTGTTGTAGATTGCGCCACATGAAAAAACATCCACTCCATATCTACACATTCAATTACTTTTGGAATGTTACAGACCTCAATGAGATCTCCTTTCATTCTTATAAACTCGAGAGTATATGCCTAAACTGCTCAATTACTCTTCATAAGACAAACACTTCAAATATGGAATCAATCTAATGAAGCTCTTCTGAATTGCCTCCAATGGAAATACCTCATTCTGCAGGACACCCAAACTGTACTCCAGTTGCAACCTCACTAATGCCTTGCATAGCTACACGAACACTCCCTACATTTCTACTCTATCCTTTTACAAATAAACGCTGAAATTATGCTTGCATTTCTCATTACTTGAAGTACCCACAGGTAAGTTTTCTGTGATATGCAAGCAGACACCCAGATCCCTCTGCACCTAAACACTTTGAACTTGCTCTCCGCTTAGATAATAATTTGTCTTTCTATTATACTGGCCAACTTGAATAGCCCCATATTTATTCCCTTTAATTTTCCTTGCTAAATGTTGGCCTATTCACGCAATCTATCCATATAGTTTTAAAATCTCTTGCATCATCTTTCCGAAGTAATTTCCCACCGATGTGAGAGTCATCTGAAAATGTGGCATTGTATTTTCTCTCCCGTCAATCGAGTACAGTAATACCATCAATGCAACTGGTTGAAGCATGCGTACTGAAATCAATGGCACCCCACAAATTGCATTTGCCAAAATAAAATGACACATTTAATCCATCTGACTCCATTTTGTTGGTTAACCAATCCTCCATCCAAGCTAATAAATTACTCCTAAACCCATGTTGTCTGATCTTACCACTTACTCTTTGGAGAAGCGACATATCCAATGCCTTCAGGAAGACCAGATATGTTCCATCTCCCATGATCCAACTTTTTTGTGACATCTTCAAATAAGTCAAGCAAACACTTCAAACTTGATTGTCCTTTGTAAAACCATGTTGACTATGCTGGATTGTGGTTTAACTTTGCAAATGTCCTGAACAATGGACTCTAACAATTAGCCTTAAATTATAATGGTTTATTGTTACACTTTAGTCCCGAATGTATACCATTATTATAAGTTCCTCCCTTTCGACACCCTTTACGTTTTCTTTGAATTCCTATTTAATGGGCAAACGTTTTTAAGAGATCTGCTCCAGTTGCTGTATAAGAGTCATGTGTGGCTGAATGGACTCACCATCCTGCTGTTGTACAAACTCGATGGGCTGACGTCTTTCTGGTGTTCCCATGTTGTCGTCTCCAAGGCCAGAATGACCTCCTCCTATTGATGCTTTAGAGGATTGGGAGATTATGGAATCTTACTGTTGCTCTCGAACATTTTGATGGGCTGATGGGTCTTCACATACTTCTCCATGGAAATATTGAACGGTCTCCTCATGTATCCGGGAGATGGTTCCGAGGGATTGATTGGTCTTATCTTGTTCCCATACAACAGACACGTGTCGAAATTACTTGAACTTTCTCATTAAAGAAGTCTCAGATAGTTTTTATCCTTATCCAATTCCCTTGCAATAGGCTCGGTGGGTCTGAATGACCTCCTGTTATCTCAGTGTAACAATCTCCAGTCACTGTGTGACCTCCTCCAGTTCCTATGTGACAGACTTGAGGAGGCTGAATGGACTGATCCTGTTGCTGTTTAACAGGATACTGGTGCAGCATGTCCTACTGTTATAGGCTCAAGTGGCTAATTGGCCTCCTTCTGTAAATGTATATCAGGCTCCAGGGGCTGAATAGCCTCATCCTGTTTTGGTGTAACAGGGTCGAAGGCTTGAATATCCTCCTGTTGTTCCTGTGTAACACACTGGAGAACGGAATGGTTCCTCCACTATCTGTGTAATTCGCTTCACTCGTTGAATACATCTGTCATCGATGTTGAAGTAAGTTCATCTTTATTTTTTGTAAACTCCAATGGCTACTGGGTCAACGTGATCATCCTTTCGTTATAAGCTAGCACCTTCATTGCAGGAATCAGTTGAGGGAACCATCTCTGAGCTGCTTCCAATATAATAACATCATTTCTTCACTGAAGAGATTAAATCTGTACACACTACTCCAGGTCTCACTAAGACCCTGTACAGCAGCAGCAACATTTTACCAGCCTGTTGTAAGGATCCCACCCAGGTTAGAGTTGTCTCAGCTCTCTGGGGGAAAATAGAGCATTGTTGGAAAATCATTGTCCTTCTCTCCTCCATGAGCATAACGGGAGATCTGGAGAAATTAAAGTTTGAGAAGTTCATAAATGATGTGGCAAAATGATCTCTACCATTAATCTGTCCAGAGCCCACATCGCTCAGAATCCACAGAATCTAGTAAGATGGAGCAAACATTGATGGGAGTTATATATCAAAGTGAAAGCTGCAATACAAATGCTGGACATGTTATAAAACAGGAAATGAGATATACACATTTGTGGGTACTGCGGTAATAATATACTGCTTACATTATATCTAAACTGTGTTAACCCAACTGAATGCTAATGCTGGGAAAATGGATCTCATGACCACGTGTGAGATGGTTTACATGAACATTATGTCAAGCACTGAGCTGGAGATCAGGTTATTTAGGAACTGGTGTTGAGTGATCAGAAGAGCTAATTGAAAATTTTGCTGGAAAGGACATTTTGGGAACAGTGACCACAATGTATTGGTTTTCTTTTATGCTGTTTAAGTACACGACAGTTTTTGTTGTATTTGAAGTAACCATTTGAAATCTGAGTCATGCAGACCATGAAGGTGTGAGGAGAAAGTGGAGATGACAGATGCTGAAGATCAGAGTCGAAGAGTGTGGTGCTGGAAAAGTACAGTCAGGCAGCATACTAAGAGCAGATAAATCGATGTTTCAGGCATAAGCCTTTCATCAGGAATGAAGCTTATGGGCCTAGGGGGCTGAGAGATAAATGACAAGAGGGTGCGGCAGGAGGGAGGTAGCTGGGATTACGATAGGTAGATGAAGGTGGGGTTGAAAGTGAAAGGTGATGAAGGGAGACAGAACGCCTCATCTACTGCATCCATTAAAGACAATGTGGTCTTCTCTTCATTGGCGAGGCAGGAGGTCAACTTGTAGATCATTTCAGGGAACATCTCTGGGACAACCACATTGAACGACACCATCGCCTAGTGGCTGAGCACTTTAACTCCCCTCCCACTCTGCCAAGGACATGAGAGTCCTGGGCCTGCTCCATCGCCAAACCCGAGCCACCAGAAGCCTGGAGGAAGAAAACCTCATCTTCTGCCTTTGGACCCTCCAACCACAGGGGATCATAGTGGATTTCCCCATTTCCCCATTTCCACTAATCCCACCTTATCCTCCTCCAACCTTCTAAGTCAGCACCGCCCTTTTGAATGTTCCTATATGTCCATAGTCCTTCCTATCAATCTGGTCCACCCTCCTCTTCGACTATCACTTTCAACCCCACCTATATCTACCTATTAGATGAAAGGAGGCAGCTTAGAAAAATGCCAAGTGTTGCAGTAAGCCAGTGGATTCAGAGAGATGTAGGAACCAGCAAAGGATGACCAAGAAACTGAGAAGAAAATCAAAAAGAGAAAAAGCGTGCAAACGAAAGAAAAACATAAAGACTGCTAAAAAGCGTCTATCAATGTATCAAAAAAATAAAAACAAGGCCAAATGTGGAACAGTTGGTGTGCGTTCAGGATAATTTATTACAGAGAACAGAGAAATCGCAGGGAAAAGAAACAGTTTCTTTGTGTCTATCTTCATTGAAGAATGTCCAGAAATTCTCCCAGAAATACTAAGTGACCATGGGTCTTGTGCAAGTAACATCTAAGATCATTCTTATCAGTGTTGAGGTCATCTTTGAAAATAAAGGTGGATTGAGTATTTATAAATCTGACAGACTAGATGTACTTCATACAAGAATTTCAGAGGAAGCAGCAACAGACATGTTGATTGCATCGCGGATTTTCATTTTATTTTCCGACACATTCCCGAAAGGCATTTTGCCAATCTGGATAAGGAAAAGGTCATAAATATTATCCAACAGTTTAAGGAGAGATAAATTTGGAGAATGGTAAACTACAGACCAGATAACCTGTCATCCGCAGTTAGGTATCTCTTGGACTCGATTACAAAGTACATGCTACTAGATATTTAGAAGGTAAAAACATAACTAGGGAGTGTGAGAATGCACCGATGACTGGAAAACCAGCATTGGCAAACATTTTTTTGGAATGGTTTGAAGATGATTCTTGTGGACAAAGGCAGTGAAGAACCAATGGATAATGTATAGTTGGATATTCATGAGCTTTTTTAATGAACTCACACACTGAGCTCATAAGAAAAGTTAAACCGGGAGGTATTAGGAAGAACATATGCAAATGGGAAAGTAAAAATTAGGTTTACATTCATGTGAATGTAATTGGAAGATAGAGGATGTCTTGCACCAGTTGCATCGAGCGTTGGTGAGACTACGCTTAGAATATTGTGTATCGCTCGGATTCCCAATCTAAGAAAGAATATACTGACTACAGAGGAACTGCAAAAGATATTCTCCAAATTAACCCCTAAGTTGGCAAGATTGTCTGACGGGGTAACTCAGCCTGTAATCTCAAGTTTCGAAACATGAGAGGTGATCGTAGTGAATCTTCGAAACATCGAAAGGACTGAATAACAGAGGGACATGAGGACGTACAAGTAGGCGAGATCTGGGAGAATCCCATGATATTCTACACGGACAAGTAGAACAGAATAATCAGCAAACAGTCAGTGCACATTAGAAACCAAAGGGGCAATCTGTGTGTCAAGCTGCAGAACATTGATGGATTGTAACATGAGACCTTCACATCTATTTTACTTGGGAGAAGGAGGATGCAGGTACAGAATTCAAGAAGATGGACTGGACAACTCTTGAACAGATTGATGTAAAATACGAGCAGGGGTTTGAGGCTTTGTTCTGTGCAAATTTGGACCAATCTCCATGCCTGAATGAGTTGTATCAGAGGCGGCTGTTGGGGTCAACGGAGGAATGACCCTGATTGAATATTTTAATTAGAATCTGACCATAGAGGAGGTGCCAGAGAACTGGAGGGCTGCTAATACGATTACACTTCACCGTAAGAGTGGGAGGGATAGTCTAGGTGACTATAGATGAGCGAGTATTAGATCACTGTTAAGTAAACTACTGGAGAAAATAGGGAAGGAGAAAATCGAACTCCAATCAGAGTCACAAGGTTTGATCAGGGATAATTATCATGACTTTATCAGAAGGGAGTCGCATCTAATGGATTTGATTGAATTAGTTTGAGGAGGTCGATTGTTTAGTTTTGTAGGAAGGCCTTTGAGAAATTTCCAGCCGGGATACTGAGAAATAATGTAAAATCTCACAATATGAAGGATACCTTGACAGGTTACAAGGAGATTTGTCTTAGTGTCAGGAGGCAGAGGGTGGTGGGAGAAGGCTGTTTGTGTGACTGGAGACCAGTGTCCCCTGGTGTACCACAGGGATCAGTGCTGTGTCCATTATTGTTTGTGTTATTCATAAAAAAAACAGATGTGAATGTGGAGGGGGCTAGGTGGAGAGTGGGGGAGGTGTGATAAGTAACTGTATGTTTGACATAAAGATTGACCGGTTGGTTCGCAGTGAGGAGGAAGGCCTTAAGTTACAGGAAGATGCAGATGGAATGGTCAGATGGGCAGATCAATGGCAGATGGAATGTAACCCTGATAAATATGAGCTGATGCACATTGGGAGAAGGAACCAGACAGGGGAGGACTCAATGAATGGCAGCACACTGGGAACCTCAGTGTGTGCTTCTCCACACATCCCTGAATGTGACTGGACAGGTTAATGGGCTAGGTAAGAATTGGACCTTGGGTGTTGTGTTTCCTAATCAGGATGTAGATTATAAGAGCAATACAGGGCTTTGGTTCGGCCAAAATGGAGTACTGTATGTGGTTCTGGGAGCCACATTCCAGGAAGGATGTGATTGTACTGGAGAGGGTGCAGAGGTGATTCACCAGGATGTTCCCTGGAATGGAGCATATCAGCCATGGAGAGAGGCTGGATAAGCTCGGGTTGTTTACTTTGGAGCAGAGAAAGCTGAGGGGTCCGTGATTCAGGAGGATACGTTTATGAGGGACATGGACAGGGTGGATAGACAGCAGCTGTTCCTTTTAGTCAGAGGATCAAGAACAAGTGAGCCCAATTTAAACTGAAGAGTTTGAGGTTCAGAGAGGATTTAAATATTTTTTCACCTCGAGGATGTGGGGTTCTGGGATTACTTCCCGAGAAGGGGAATTATCACGGGTAACCTCACAATCATTAAAAAATACTTGGACGAGCACTTGGAAGTGTCATAACATTCCAGGCTATGGGCCTGGTGTAGGAAAGTGGGACTAATATAGATTGTGCTGTATTTCTGTTGGCACAGAGTCTATGCTCCTGTGAGTGTATGGTGTGGAAGGTCAATTATTGAGTACTCTAAGGCAGGAATTGATGGCTTTCTGAAGAGTGTATTCACAAGGGTTAAAAGAGTGAACTGTAATAGCTGGTTAAATTATGTCAATGTGACAAATATGAGAAAACAAGTGCAGTTTCCTTACAGTTTGAAACCAGAGAATAGAGAATGGGAAACAGGGAAATGGCAGAACTATGAAGCCACTACTTCAGTTCTGTCTTCACAGAACTTTCAAACAATACAAGGAAAACCAAGTCTGGTGGAGGAAAATGATAGAGTACATTGAACATAGAACATAGTAAGTAAATGGTTTAGGAGAAATTATTGTGGCTGAAAGTATTGGTCATAGGCAACACTAACGTAGATTTATGAAATGGGAATTATGTTTGAGAAACAGAATGGGAGACAAATGAAAGAGAAGCAATGGATGTAAAACATGTGGATTTTTAGAAAGATTTTGGTAAAGCTCCAAGCCCAATTTGCAAAATCAAATCTGAGTGGATTGGGGGCTAATATATGGCTATGTTTCCACAATGGGACAGCTGGCAGGAAACGGTGAATAGAAATAAACAGACTCGTCAAGCAACAGCCTGACATTGTCTGTAAGGTATGATTCTGTGAGTATGACTATATCGCAGATACCTCATTACCTTCCCCAGATATCTCCTGTCTCATCAGGACGGACACAGCAGAAGTGGCGGCACAGTGGGATACAGTTGGAAGGGAATTGCTCTTGGAGTCCTCAACAGTGACTCCATATCCCATGAAGTCTCATGGCATTACTTTGCACATGGGAAAGGAAACCTCCTGCTGATAACCATGTACCAGCCTCTCTGAGCTGATGAATCAGTACTCCTCCATGCTGACCAAAACTTGCAGGAAGCACTGAGGGTAGCACGGACGCAAGATCTACTCTGGGTGGGGGATTTCAGTGTTCACCACCAAGAGTATCTCAGCGACAGCATTACTGATCGATCTGGCCAGGCCCCAAAGGATATAACTGCTCGACTGGTTGTGCAGCAGGTGGGGAAAGAACCAACAAGAGGAAAATATATACTTGAACACAGCCTTACTAATCTGGCAGTCGCAGAAGTATCTGTCCATGACATGATCGGTAAGAGAGACCACCGCATAGCCATTGTGGAGACAAAATCACACCTGCACATTGAGAATAACCTCCACCATTTTGGGTGGTACTATCACGTTGCTAAACAGGGCAGACTTCGAACAGATCTAGCAGCTCAAATCTGGATGTCCATAAGGTGTCGTGAGTCATCAATAGCAGCCAAGTTGTACTCCCGCATAACCTCATGGCCTGGCATAACTCCCTCGCAACAATTGCCATCAATCTAGAGGATCAACATTGGTTCAGTGGAGTGTGCAGGATGGCAGGAGCAGCACCAGGCATACCTGATAATGAGGTGTCAGCCTGGAGAAGCCACCAATCAGGACTACTTGTGCACCAAACAGCATAAGCAGTAAGTAATAGACACAGCTAAGTGATCCCACAAGCAAATGATCAGATCTAAGCTCTGCAGTCCTTCCACATCTAGCCGAGAAACGTTGGGGACAAAAAACAATTCACTGGAGGAAGAGATTCCACAAATAACCCTTTCCTCCATGATGGAAGAGCCCAGCACTTCAGTGTATAAGATAAGGCTGATGCATTCGCAACAATCTTCAGTCAGAAGTGCTGAGTGGATGATCCATTTCAGCCCCCTCCAGTGGTCCTCAGCAATTCAGTTACCAGTCATCAACCAATTCGATTCAGTCCACTCGATATCCAGAAACGATTACAGATACTGGATACTCCAAAAGGTGCATAATCTGACACCATTATGTCAATAGTACTGAAAACCTGTGCTCCATAACTTGCCACTCCCCTAGCCAAACTATTTCAATACAGTTACAACAATGGCTTTTCCTGATTACTTGGAAAATTACGCCTAGTAATCATTGCTCCTGTATGTAAAAAGCAGAACAAATCCAATCCAGCCAATACCACCGCATCAGTCTCCTCTCGATCATCAGTAAAGTGGTGGAAGGTCTCAGTGCTTTTAAGCAGCACCTGCTCAGCAATAACCGGGTCAATGACGGCCAGTTTGGGCTCCACCAGGGCCACTGAGCTCCTGACCTCATTACCGTGGTTCAAACATGGACAAAAGAGCTGAATTCCAGAGGTGGGGTGAGAATGACAGCCCTTTAAATCAAGGCTGCCTTCGCCCAAGTGTGGTATCAAGGGGCTTTGCCAACACTGGAATCAATGGGTATCAGGGGCAAACTCCCCGTTGGTTAGAATCATACCTGACACGTAGGAAGGTGGTCATGGTTGATAAAGGTCAGTCAACTCAGCTCCAAGTCTGTCGGAGTCCCTCGGGCAGTGACCAAAAACTTCTTCAAGGCTGCTTCATTAATGACCTTCCCTCCATTTTATGGTCAGCAGTGGGGATGTTCGCCAATGATTGTACAATGTTCTGCAACATTTGTGGCTCCTCAGATACTGAAGCAGTCTATGTCCAAATGCGACAAGATCTGGACAGTATCCAGGCTGACAAGTGGCAAGTAATATTCAGGCCACACATGCCAGACCATGACCATCACCAATAAAATTCAACCTAACCTGCCCGTTGGCATTCAATGGTGTTACGATCACTGAATCCCCCAGTATCAAAGTCCTGGTGGGTAATCATTGCTCAAAAACTCACTGGTCTGGCCACATAAATACAGTAACTATAACAGCAGATTAGAAGCTAAGAATACTGCGGCGAGTAACTCACATCCTGACTTCCAAACGTCTGACCATCATCTACAATGCATAAGTCAGAAGTGTGATGGAAGACTCCCAATTTGCCTGGATGAGTGCAGTCCCAACAACACTAAAGAAGCTTTATACCATCCAGGACCAAGCAGCCAGTTTGACTGTCCCTTCATCCACAATGCTCCACAATCAACGCTCAGCAGCAGCAGCAGCAGTGTTTTACTATCTACATGCTGCAATGAAATGATTCACCAAAGATCCTCAGAGACCAACCTCCCAGCTCCCATGTCTATCTAGAAGGACAAGGGCTACAGATGTATGGAAATACCATCTTCTTCAGGTTCCACTCCAAGCCATTCACCATCCTGACTTGGAAATATATCACCGCTCCTTCACAGTCACTGGGTCAGAATCCTGGGATTCCCTCCCTAATGGCATTGGAGGTCAACCACAGCAGGTGGACTGCAGCGTTCAACAAGGCAGCTCACCACCACCTTCTCAAGGGCAACTAGGGACGGGCAATAAATGCTGGCCCAGCCAGTGACTCCCAGATTCACGAATAAACAAATAGAAATTAACAGAGGAAGGTTGCTGAGGTGTCACAGGGACCAGTGCGTGGGGCCCAGCTGTTCACAATGCCCTTTAAACATTTGGTTGCTGGAATCAGATACAATATATCCCAGCCTGCTGACAGCACTAATGGGTGTGGGATTGTGAGTGGGTAAGGAGGATGTAAAACAGCACCGAGAAGACTAAGACAAGTGGAGTGAATGGGTAAATACGTAACAGATGGAGAACAATGTGAATAGAGGTGACGGTGTGCTCTTTGGTGGAAACGATAAATTGTCAGCCTACCATTTGGAAAGGATTGGTTGAAACATGTTGATCTACAAAGGGACGTATGCTCCTGTTTGTTTTTTCCTTCTGCATAAACCTCTGAGGCCCATGCAGTGCAGTGAGTTCTGCAACCAGATGACAATACTGGGCATGGAGATTGGCACACTGCCCAGTGTATATAGACCCACCAAGTGGGGAGCTGTAACATTAAAAAGGATCTGCATCTCCCTGTACACCAGTCGCTGAAAACAATCTTGCAGAAACAGAAAGCAGTGATGAAGATAAATGGTGTGTTAACCTTCATTTCAGGGGGATGTGAGTCCAGAAGTAAGGGTGTCTTACTGCAGCTGTCCAGGGCCTGGTGAGATATCATCCCGAACATTGTGCAAAATTGTGTGTAGTTTTGGTCTCCTTACCTAATAAAGGGCAAACCTGAGATTGATGGAGAGCAGTGAAGGATGACCAGACTGATCTCTGGGATGACGGGCTTGTTGTGGGAGCACAGATTGGGGAGACTGGATAAGTATTCCACGGTGTTTAGGAAAATGAGTGGAGATCTCAGTGAAATATACAAAACTCTGACAGGGTGAGTCAGATTGGAAGCAGGTCACTCTGCATTGAGATGAGAATAAATGTCTGCACTCACTGACTGGTGAACCTGGGGAATTCGCTCGCACCTGGAAACCCAGACATTGATTATAGATAAGGATTTAGAGACAGTAAAGGGATGGTGGGAGAGCAGGAGTACGGTGTGGAAATGAAGGGCCAACCATCATTACATTGAATTGGATAGCAAACTCGATGGACCAAACGTACTACTGCATCACTTATTTTATAGCTTCCCAAGGTTACTCACATTAACAGATATGTATATCGTGTGGGGTAAGTGCATTGAGGAGACTTTTTCCATGAACTAGAATGGGGAGGCTCAATGTGTTTTATGACCTACTCCTTTCCCGCTGTTTCTGTGCAGTCTGTGGGAAAGCTCTGTCAATGTTGTCAAAAGCTATCTGATGTTAGGAAGGAGGTCTCTGCAGAGTCGACAGGACTGTGTTCTCATTCCCGTTTCCGACACTGATGCTGAGGCCGGGTGTTCTGTCCGGTTTCATCCTTTCAGACCTCGGAGTAGTTTGATACAAATGAGTGTCTTGTTTGGCCGTTTCAGAGACCATTGAAATGTTTATCCCATGTCAGGGTCTTTGGAGTCAGTTTTAGGCCAGCCCAGGAAATCACAGGAGATTCACTTCCTAAAACTACATTGGAGAAGGAAATTCTGTTTACAATCGATATTGGCTTCAAGGTCACTGTTACTGATCCCAGATTTGAGATCTCGATATTTTATTAATTGTTTTTAACTTCCACCCACTGCCAGAGCATTAGCCTGGTCTGGATTAGTAATTCAGTGACATTTCCACAACAGCACCATCTCCACATGGGGACCTATTAGAAACCACACTCAGCTGGTTATTTCTCTGCTGTTTGCCAGCTCTGTCAAAAAGAACTCCAACCAATTTGACTGTCGTGATGGGTCTGAGGGGGTGGTAATTGGTCAGATTGTAATTATTCCCCTCTGAGGAAGCGGGACATAGCTGAGTAATTTGCCACACTGCCAGGGAGATGTCGGAGTTGGAACTGGAATGAAACAGCTTCCCCAGGGACACAGCTTGTTGTGCAGCACAAGTCTTCAGTCCTATTGCAGAAATAGTGTCAGGGCCCATTGTCTGTGTCATATCTACTCTGTTCAGCTGTTTCTTCATGTCACGTGCAGCAATTGAAATTGGTTGAAGACTGACATCTGTGATTCTGTGGGCATCATGATGAAGGTGAGGTGTATCATCGACTCAACCCTTCTGGCAGAGGATGCTGCAGATGAAACATCCTTCTCTTTTACACTGATGTGCAGGTCTGTTCCATTATTTAGGATGGGAATGTTTGTGGAGCCCTCTCCTCCAGTCATTTGTTTAATCGTCCATCACCATTTTATAACTGAACGTGACAGGACTGCAGGGCTTCGTTCAGATCTGTTGGTCAAGTCTGGTAGCTTTAATGAGTTAGCATCAGGTTAAAGTTCATGTGAATCTGACTCTGACATGTTCACCCACACTCGTCACTGAGCCATAGATGGTGTTGATGGTAATGACAGACGGGAGTGTTACCCTGGCAAAAAGTTACAGGTTGTGGTTGAATGAAGGTCTGCTTCTCCTGCTGCTGTGGTCTACAGCACTACATGAATATGCAGTTTCGAGCTGCAATATCTGCAATGCAATTCTGCTGTCTGTTCCCCAAGTCTCACTGAGACCCATTCACCCATCAGCCCTGCACTCAGTGACCTAACCTGGTTTCTGATGTGGAAATACTTTCATTTTCAAACTCTCATTCTGCTGAGGGTCTGTCTCCCAGGGTCTTGCTTCCAATCTGACACATTCCACAAAAGCATTTAACTGATCTTAATGCAAATGTTTAATTCACCTGAATCCTTTTCCTTGAGAAATACCATCTTCTGTGTTTAAAGTGAATGTGTTTCCTCTGTTTCTCTCCCTGACCATGATTAAGAGCTCTGTCGTGTCAGTGATGCCAGCGTTATGTAGTTTCAGAGGCAACGAATTCTCTGGATTCCCAATCATCTTCACCACATTGTATGTTTTATCTTTTGGTTTGATGCCTTATCACTCATGGCTGCCTTGTTCTCCCATGAGTATGTTTCATCTTCTTGGGGTTGAATTTCTGGTATTATCTTCCGAATTATCCCCAGAACCTGGTCCCATTGCTGCTCCATGGTCTTTGCTGCTCTGCTCCCCTTCCAATTAACTCTGGCCAGCTCCTCCCGCATGTCTTTGTAGTTACATTGCTTAATTATAACCACATTACATCTTGAAGAGAGCGTTAGATATAAACTGAAAGAAGTGGTTTTGGGAGATGGGACACGAAGAATAATTGGTGGATTTCTTAACTAGATGCAAAGGGAGAACGAGAGAGAGGATATAGATCTGGAGATGTGGAAAATGAGAAAACTACATGATCGAAAGAAGTAGATGAACATTCCCCAATGGTTTGGCAATGCCTGTGTGCTGTGGTCCTTGGTACAGTGCGTGTACAACAGAGTAATATGTTCAAATGCTGAGTCTGATGCCAGAATATTTATCTCCCATGATATGACAGACACTAGCTTTGGAAAGAACCCAACAGGCCAATATATTGAAGGGGATTAACTGAAATAATTTGGGACACTAGAATCAAAAATTTGGAGCACTCATCCTGGTAAGAATGAGAGAGTAGAGTAGGGAATTCCAGAAAAGGAGGGAACGTTGAGAGGATCAAATCATGTTTTAATGTTTTATCAATTTTATACATCATGTGCATCATTTTTCGTTAACTGTGTTTCTGTTGTTCATTTACAATGTGTTGTGCACGTGTGAAAAATGCTACTTAACTTCACACAAACATTGATTAAACAGTGTGTATAAAATCACTTTTCTAACATTGAAACTGTCCTGTTGTCGTGTTATGAGGATACATGAACACCAACTGGCCACCAAAAGACATGACGCACGATCACTATGTTCCATACATACAGACAAAGAAAGGCACCACTTTGACTGGGATAAAGCACACACACATACTAAGACATGCAAGGACCTTCTTAGAGGAATGACGTTCTAACCAGAAGTCCATCAATAGACACATCAATTTAGATCCTGTCTACATTTTCTTGTTAAAATAACCGGAAATGACATCACCCACTTTAAGAAACCAACACCTCTAAATAGGGAGGTGGGACATACCACCAGAGCGTCAGCAAATACTCTCACTGATGATGTCACCTAGTCATGGTGACGAAACTTCTGAAAACAAACCTTCAAGCTCAGCGAGCTAACTTGCACAGATATGAATTGTTATTTGTTGTTTATTAGTGGAATTTAGGAGTTCTCTGTCGCTCACGTTTTAACAGATTATGATGTGAGGTGAGCTTTTCTAGGTGTGTGATTTTAATTAACAGAGGGGTGCGACATTGATGTCATGACAGTTTGGGGCCTTGCCGTGTGGCACTTGGACCGACTTGAACAAATTTGAGATACAACAGGTCCCAGCAAATTCCAACTCATTGGAATTAGTGACTTTGATCTTCAAATAAAACCAGTGGGAAAATTCGTTTAATTTTGTTACTTGTGGTTGAGTAAATCAAAAGTGAGGGAAATGGCTTTTAACATTACTAAAGAGGTTCCCAAATTTTCCAAGGAAGTTTAGAAAGACAGAAGGAGGACATTTTTTAGAATTAGCAAATAGGTTGGAATTGGGTTTAACCAGGGAGAAAAGGGAAGCTGAAATTGTAATGGAGTTGGTTAAGCACTTTGATGTATCAGAGAAATAGGGAACTGCAGTGGAGTTAGAAAAAACTTAAATTGCAAATGTGGCAACTGGAGATAGAAAATAACTAAAGGGAAGGAAATAGAGAGAAGAAAGAGAAAGAGAAGAAAAAGAAAGAGAGAGAGGATTTGAAATGCAGAAGTTGGGAATTAGACAAGCAAGTTAAGTTAACAGGATGGAGATGAAGGGAGAACATAGGGATGTATACAACTATGTTAATAACTTGCCATATTTCGGTGACAAAAATGTCAAAACCTTTTTTATTTCATTTGAAAAAATGGCTAGGCAGATGACGTGTCCAGTGAACTTGTGGCTAATGCTAGTTCAGACTAAGCTGGTGGGCACAGCTGGTGAGGTATGTGCAGCGCTATCAGATGAGGGATCAAGAGATTATCAAGATGTCAAATTGGCTATTTTGATTGGTTATGAATTGGTACTAGAAGCATATAGACAGAAGTTCAGAAAAATAGAGACGGAACCAGGTCAGACTTATATTGAGTTTGAAAGAAGTAACCACAGTCATTTTGACAGGTGGGTGCTGGCCTTAAAAATGGATAAGACCTGTGAGGCTTGAAGGGAGATTAATTTGCTGGAGAAGTTAAAAGACTTACTTCCAGAGATAGTAAGAATTCATGTGAATGTACCGAAAGTTCAAGAAGTGAGAAGCACGGCAGAAAGGGCAGGTAAATATGCACTGTGGCATGAGATGATATTTAGCTTCTGGCAGGAGTTGCATCCTGTGAGGGATAGAAATTGGGAGAAGGGAAGATCACACATTACAAAGCGAACAGTAGCGCACAATACTTTACCACAGGTGAAAGAAGAAGCCCAAGGGGGTTGAAAGGTGGTGAAAGGCCTCAGGTGTTCTCACTATAAGGGAGTGTAACACATAAAATTACAATGCTGGTGGTTTAAGAAGGGCACTGGGAAAAGGTGGTTTCACTGCACTAAGCGGGGACACACCGTGATGGGAGTTGAATGAAGGCACTTTGGGGAAAGCTGTGGCAGAAGAGGTTAAGCCCAATGGCATTAGTGAAACTGGTAAAGGAGACCCCAAGTAGAGCCGAAGAGCTGCAGGAGAGTGCACAGCCTAGGCAAGGGCTGGGTATAGAGGCAGTGCCTGATCTCTGAAAGAATTCATCTCTGTAGATAACGTTTACTCAGAAAGAACAGGGGGAGAAGGACAAGAAGTTATAATTTTGTGAGGTACGGGATCTGCTCAGTCTCTAATAGTTGAGAAGTGAGGCGCTGGAAAAGCACAACAGATCAGGCAGCATCCAAACAGCAGGACAATCGAATATCGGGCAGAAACCCATCGTCAGGAACATGGTGGGGGGACAATGGGACTGAAAGATAAATACGAGGGGAGTAGCTGAGCTGGTGGGAGGGTCACTGGGAAGGCAATAAGAAGATGTAGGTGGGAGTAATAGTGATATGTTGGAGGGTAGGGTGGAGTCGATAGGTGGGAAGGAAGATGGTTAGTTAGGGCAGTCCAAGAGGGCAGTGCTAGTTTGAACGTTTGGATCTGGGAGAGGTTGGTGGAGGGGAGATTTGGAATTTGGTGAAGTCAACTTTGATGCTGTACAGTTTGAGGGTTCCAGCTGTCCTCCCACCGATAGGTGTCCTATCACCCTCCTATCCGACCTATCACCATCACATCCCACCTGCATCTACCTATTGCCTTCCAAGTTCCCTTCCACCCAGCTCCACCCCACCCTTCTATTTATTTCTCAACCTCCTTCCCCCTCCCTTACCCCCCACTTTCCTGATGAAGGATTTATGCCTGAAACGTTAGCTCTCCTGCCCCTCGGATGCTGCCGACGTGTTGTGCTTTTTCCAGCCCCACACTTTTCAACTCTCATCTCCAGCATCTGCAGCCCTCACTTTCTCTCACCCTCTAATAGTAAGAGATGAAAGATTTTTTCACTCTTTCTGGCATGTTAATCAAGAGTGTGTTAATTTGTGGAATGGGGACAGAAATTAATCATTCCCTTGTGTTACATCAGGATGGAATGCCAAATCAAGATTAGGGAAGTAACAGTGACAGTGAGTAACAGAGTGTCAGTTCCAGGAATACAGTTTGTTCTTGTGAACGATTTAGCAGGAGGCGAGGTGGGAGACGCACCCCTTGTGGTGGAGAAGCGAACAGAAGTCTACGGAATTGGGGTGTTAAAAGAAAAATACCGAGGAATCTTTCCAGAGTGTGTAGTAACAAGATCCCACTGTCATAAGTTACAGCAGGAAGTAAAACCGAAAGAAAAAGACAAATGAGTTGATGTGCAGTGAACTGACCCCCTGTTTGATGTAACGGTGCAGGATAAACCTGAACAGGCAGAGGATCAGGCAGAGGGGTTTAGTCCAGAAAGGCTCATGGACTTACAACAGATATATACACACACACAGAAAAGGAATCAGAATATATTGTTGAATGTTATTAACTTAAAGATAGAATCATAAAATTAAAATGGAGACCCCGATAGGTTACTGCAGAAGGGAAATTGGCCGAAGTGCACCAGATTGTGTTAGCAGTAACGTTCAGTGTTATGGCTAGCACATAAACTAATTGCAGGCGGTCACTTAGGTGTACAGAAGACTCAGGCTAAGGTACAGAAGCATTTCCACTGGCCTGGAATGCACAAGGACGTGTTTTTTTTGTACATGATATACATCCCAAATGGTAGGTAAGTAACAGGCAGGAATAAAACCAGCACCTTTCGTGCCAATTACTGCATTCGAAGAACATTTCACGTGGGTTATGATTAATTGTGTAGCTCCACTTCCTAACATAGAAGTGGAAAACTATATTTGCTGACCATAATGAATATGTCCACCAGATTTCCAGAGGCAATTCCATTACGGAATGTTAAGATAAAAAGGGAGGTGGAGGGGTTGGTAGCTTTCTTTACTCGCTGTGGGCTAGGCAGTAAGATTGAGTCAGACGAAAGATCTCATTTTACCGCTCAGCTGTTTAAGGAAGTCATGGATAGCTTCAACATGCCGCAGTTTAAATCAAGTGCGTCCCATCCTGAATCCTAGGGAGTCTTTGAAAGTTAGCATCAGACGCTGAAGACCATGTTAACAGCGTACTGTTATGATGACCCGAATGATTGGAATAAAGGTGTCCCATTATATTGTTGCCATTAGAGATGCCCCAAATAAATCTACTCACTTTACTTCCTTTGAGTTAATATTCGTACATGAAGTGAGAGGTCCGTTGAAATTAATAAAATATAAATTGACAGGACCAAAGTCGGAAATCTCACACTTGGATTCTGTGTGTGAGGTGAAGGAGAGAGTAAATGGAGTAGGTGAGTTTGCTAAATACTATATCTGAATAGTATCTGAAGAGCACAACATAGAGTGAAGCAGGTGGCAGTTAAAAACTCTGAAACTTTGAGGATATCCCGTGGGGATGACGTATTAGTATTGCCACCAGGGGTAGGTAATTACTTCAAAGCCAGGTTTAGCGGCCCCTTTCAAATTAAAAAAAATGTGGAGTCAGTTCAGCGATCTAGTAAAGATACTGGAGATGACAAAAATTTAATCGAGTATTTTATATGGATGAATAATGCTCCAGACATATTTATGACTCAGGAACAGAGCTGTGGCCAGATGAACAAATTGTGTAGTTTATCTGTATGATGTGGTGATATTTAGCAAGTGATTAAAAGCTCACATGTTACAGTTGACAGATCATGTTGAACAAGAAGCAAACTTGGTAATAAACTTAAAGAAAACAGAATTCGCGAAGGCAGAGGTGACGTTCTTGGGACATTACATTGGACATGGGAGGTTGACCCCATGGAACACAAAGTCGAAGGGCTTTGAGGGATTTCCACAACCATCCTCGAAGAAAGAAATGCTTCGATTTTTGGAACTGAGTGGATTCTATCAGAAGTTTGTTCCAAACTTCAGCACCACTGATGGATTTACTAAAGAAGAACACAGAATTGTGGTGGACAGAACAATGCCAGGAGGCATTTGAGAATTTTAAAGCAGGATTAATCACCCGTTTTAGCTACACCAAATATTCTGAAACCCATTGAAAATTGTGTTTGATGCTCGGGATATCGGGGTCAGAGATGTATTGATACAGAAAGATGAGGATGGAACTGAATGGCTATTTGGCTACTTGTCGAAAAAACTCAATATCCACTAGAACAAAGATACAAAATCTCCATTATTGAACAAGAATGATTATGTTTCGCACTGGCCTGACAATAATTTAACGTGTATATGACAAACAAATTGTCGGAGATGGTTTTGGACAATGACAAATCTCTCGCATTTTTGGAATATTTAAAGACCAGAATATGAGACTATTTCATTGGAGTTTTACCTTCCTGACTTTAAACTTACAAAAGGTACATGCTGCGGCTCCTACAATGTGATAGCAGATGTGTTATCGCGGATTTAAAGGAAAAAGTGTAGATAAGATTTACCTTATTCCAGTGTTATAATGGTGTGCAGAATTAATATGAATGATATAACTGAGATAAATACTTTTGTATTTCATAAAATTGGGATTTAAAATTAGAGGAGAAGAAATGTAGTCATCTTTTCATTCTGCTGGTTCACTTTATTTTCTGAAGCGGGGAGATGTTGTGAAGCCAAAAATATGTAGAGTATTTTAAAACAGAACGGGTTTTGCCGAATAGAAATTAAAGCCACAGATGCTAGCTAAAGGTCAAACTGTTCCACATGTTACCATTAGCTGAGAAATGGATAACTGAGTTTTGGTTGCTGTTTTGACAGCCATTCAAATGCAACCAAAGAGTTTAAATAACGCTCAGTAAACCAGAAGCCAATGGAATTTGAATATTATTATTTGGACACCTGGTAAGCAACCAAATTATGGGAATTACTATATCATGGGGAGTATACATACCCAGCATTTTGAACACTACAGGGAGAGCTATTGCCATCCAACAGCAGAGCAACTGCTGTAGAGCTGCAGTGCTAACTGGCCATCCCAAACACTCTCTATCAAAGATACATGTTCATCTAAACCTACATGCAATAATAAAATGACCCGGGGAGATCAGCAGCTGAATGAGTGAGCACAGTGGGGAAGATAGAGACTGTGTGCTCTTGAGATTGTAATGTTTTATATGTGGGCTGTTGGAACAGCATATATTTACAGAGTTGGAGTCAGATATTAAGTAGCTAAGAAAAGAGGGGCTTGTATTTGTCAATAGTTGTTGTTTATTGTTCACTATTAAAGTTAAGAAACAAACTTGTTAATTTTTGTTTAAATAGTGGAATATAGGAGATCGGTGTCACTCATATTTTAACAGATTACGAGGTGAGGCGAGCTTTTGTGGGTGAACAGAGGGGTTCATCTTCACCTTGTAAATGTCCATCCACATTAGCCCCATTTCCCTGCAGTTGGCCCATATCCTTCCAGTCCTTTCCTATCGACATTTTTATCCAAATGCATTGAAATGTTGTTAATGTTGAAAATGTACACCCCCCGCCGCCCCACCACCAACTACATCTGCTGGCAGCTCATCCATGTTCCAGCACTCTGTGTAAAGAAGTGACCACTCAGGTTCCCTTTTATTCCTTCCCCTCTAACCTTAAACTGATCCCCTCTAATCCTCGATTCTGTACACCTTTGAAAAAGACTGAGAGCATTAACTCTATCCATACCCCTCATGATTTTATACAGCTCTATAAGGACTCCCTCAGTCTCTTACACGCTAAAGAAAAGGTCCTAGCTTGTCCAACCTCTCCCTATAACTCAGACCATTGGGTCCTGGCAACGTCTTTGTAAATTTCTTCTGCACTCTTTCTAATTTCATAACATCCTCCCTATAACAAGGTTATAAAAACTGAATACAATACTCCAAGTGCGGCCTTACCAAAGTCCTGTGTAACTGCAACATAAATTCCCAACTTCTATCCTCAAAGTCCTGACTGATGAAGGCCAATGTGCCAAAAGCCTTCTTCACTGCCCTGTCAACCTGTGACTCTACTCTTAGAGAGCCCGTGAAACCAAGGTCTCTCTGCCCACTGCACCCCTTAAGACCCTCCCATTCACCGTGAAACTCCTACCTTGATTTGAGTTTCCAAAATGCAAGACCTCACACATCTATATTAAATTCCATTTGCCATTTCTCGGCCCACTTCCCCACCTGATTAAGGTCCTGCTGCAATTTCTGATAAACTTCCTCACTGATCACGCTACCACTTATTTTAGTATCATCTGCAAACTTACTAATCATGCCTTGTACATTCTCAACCAAATCATAGATAACAAACAGCAATGGACACAGCCTTCAGTCTGACCATCATCCTTCCACTAAACCCTCTGCTTCCGATCATCAACCCAACTGTGTATCCGATTGGACAGTTCCCCCAGCATTCCACGTGATGGAACCTTCCAGAGCAGCCTGCCATGTGGAACCTTATCAAAGGCCTTACTGAAATACATAGAGACTAAATTTACAGCTCTGTCCTCGTAAACCTTCTTGGTCACTTCATCAAAGAACTCTAACAAATTTGGGAAGCATGATCTCCCACTCACAAGTCTATGCTGACTGCTCCGAATCAAACCCTGTGTAAGTAATGGGTGCAGTCAATGGTATGCTGCCCTTCATTGTAAGATGATTCGAGTACGTGAGTAAAGCCATCTTCCTGCTGTTGTAGAGCCTTGCTGAGAGAGCATTTGGGGCGCTCTCTACAGATTTGATCTCCTTTGTCAGGAATGATCTCCTTACCACAGATACAGATGGCAGTATCATGAGGGTAGACTGAAGAACCTGAGAGTTTAATCTGCAGAGCTGTAAAATCTGAAATGGTGATGCTGAAACACGAGGTGTAGCAGGTATATTTCCAAAAGACACATTGATAGGGTGAGAAATTCCATACTTTACTCAGGATTGATTGATCTGATTTATTGTCACGTGTACCTCAGTACAGGGAAACACTTTATTTATGAGCAGTGGAGGAAGATCATAGTAAGCAAGGCCAGACAGATCATAGGGTGGAAATAGACTTGGACAGAGTAAGGCATACAGGTTACACTGAACAGGACGTGCACTCGACAAGATCAACATGAGAAAGATCAGCGTTATTTGAACACAGAGAGTCGATTCATCAGTCTAACGTGACTTTCCTAATAGTTTATATGCCTAAATTAACTCTCCCCATGTTATTGTGCTGTTGGCGTGTGAACCCGCACTGAACGCCATGTTGTTCACAATCCCTAACATCAGCCATAATACCTTCGATCTGAAACAGGTAACCATTCCCACCAGCTTCCACCCTGCATAGAAAAAGGCTGGCTTCTCAGAGATGGAAGGTGCCTTCTTGAGACTTCACACAAGACATAATCCTTCCCTCCTCAACACTAGAAAACCATGTTAAAGTCCCACGTGTGTATCATGAGCAACGGAGCCAGGAGGAACAACGTGGAGCAGTCTGTCTGTGCAGCCTCTGCCCCACTTGTTCATCATGTTAGACCATCAATCTGGAGACAGTGAGGACTGCCGATGCTGGAGATTGTAGTAGACAGTAGATTGCTGGAAAAGCACAGATGGTCAGGCAGCTCCGAGGAGCAGGAGAATCCACGTTTTGGGCATAAGCCATTCATCAGGAATCAGCATCAATTACCTCATTCTGTCCCTTTGCAAGTGCGTTGAGGGGGGAATGGCCTCCTCCTGTTCCTGTGTAAGAGACTGAAGGAGCTGAATGGCCTCATCCTGTTGCTGTGGAAGTGGCTTTAGGGGCTGAATGGCCTCCTCCTGTTCCTGTGTAAGAGACTCAAGGGACTGACTGGCTTCTTCCTCTTCCGATTGGACAGGACCAAGGGCCTGATTGGGTTACCCCTGGTTCCTGTTTGACAGCTCAATGTACTGACAAGTGTGATGGTGCTGCAGGCTTTGAGAGGTTATTTTGTCCTGGTTTCTTTTCAGAGAGAGATTGAATGATCGTTACCAAACTGGTTAGTTAAGACCACTGAGTAAACAGCTAGGGAGGTCTTGGGTTTATTTTAATGCAGCCTGAATGGGTGTGGCCACCTCTCACAGGTTAGGATCTCTGGGTTTTGGTTTCTCAGTAACATCAGAAACTATTGGGGTCTGCACAGAGTTGGAATCTTCAGTGACTATCACCTGGGTGCTACTCTCTCTGAATTTTCTCTTGGTGCTGTTATTAATTCCCGGATTAGAGAAATGTTTGTGACGATCTGTGTCTGAATTTTCCTTTCTGCCAGAGGCTGTGTTTTTGGGATTTTCCTATATTGGTACAGTTCATTAGTAATAGTTCCTTGATTTGTTATTCTGTTAACTTGTCTAATGGAATTATGATTTTCTAAATTCCTCTTTCTTTGCTTTCATTTTATCTTTCCCGTTTCAATAAATAGTGTTTAGCTTCACACCGAGTAGTTTGACCTGTCACATTGCATCTGGAACAGTAACTTTATATTCCCTTTAAAATAAAAAAAATAGAGTCTAGGTGACCGCCTTCAAATATTTTCGAGGGGCTCTGGTGTGGTCCATCACACTAGACTCCTTCTCTTCCTGAGTAATAGACTGGAGGCACTGAATGGGCTGTCCCTGTTCTTCTCCAATAGTGTCAATGGGCTGAATGCTTCCTCATATTCCTGTGAATCCAGCGTGAGGTGCTGAATGAACTCTTATTTCACTGTGGAAATGTGCAGTGTCAGGCAGTGCTGGTAGATGAATGTTACGGACCATTTAATGGCACAAGTCTCAATGGAGTCTGGGTCTTGCTGCACATGGACACAGACCAGCTCAGGAGCTGAGGGGGTATCAAAATGTTCTGAACATTGTGGAATGTTCGGTGACCATCCCCACTTCTGATCTTATGTTGCGGAGGGTGAGGGCGGGGAGACATTGATGAAGCAGCTGAAGATGTTTGTGAAGGGGAAGCTACCCTGAGGATCTCCCACAAATGTGACCCAGGACTGAGATGGTGAACATCTTCCTTTGTGCCATGTTTAACCCCAAACACTGGAGAGGTTACTCTGATTCCCATTAAGTTCAGTTTTGTTCAGCTCCTTGATGTCAACAGAACTCAATCACTGCCTTGATATTAGGGCAGGTCATTTTTACCTGAACCCTTGTTTCAACCTCTTTTGTCCATATCAATAGGCCATGATATAGGAGCAGCAAGTGTTTTCTTCAAACAGGTGGGATTGAATGTCAGGATTTCTCTCCTCAAGGGTGTTCGGGGAGTGAGATGTCTGAACGTATTTGAAGAGGAGGGAGATGGATATTGACCTGTCAGAGAGTTCAGGGCGATGAGGAATTGGGTATGAAAGAGGATTTGAGACCAAGAGCAGATCAGTCATGATCTTAGTGAAGGGCAAGGCAGGCTTGGGGAGTGAACGATCTGTTCCTGTTCCTGATGTTCTCACATTCTGTTAATGGAAAGTTAGTGGGTGTTATTTTCATGAATGTGCAATTACTGAATATTGCAGTCAGGGAGACCAGAGGATTTTGTGAGCCAACTCTGGTTGAGGTATGGGGGCTGTATTCACAGTGAATCTGGATCTACAACATGACCAACAAATGAAGCACAAGTTGCAGAGAGGGGAAGCTCTGTGAAGAGAGATGAGAGGCCTCTTTCATACCTGTGCCTGGATTTTCCAATTACACTTCCCAAATCACTTCAAAGCATGTGTGACAGTATTGAGAGGCTGAATGGTCTCCTCTGTTTCTGTGCACCAGATTATAGGCCTCCAACTGTCCCTGTCTAGCAGGTATGAGGGGCTGAATGGAACACAGGAACATGGGACTGAGGAACAGGAGTGAGATACTTTGAGCCTTCTCCACCAGGCACTAAGATTGTGGCTGATCAGGTTGGGGTCTCAGCCCCACTTTCCTGTCTATATCCCAATATCCGTGACTCACTTCTCTGTCAAATATTTAACTGATGCAGCTTTCAATCAATGTGAACATAGAGGCACAATAAACTTCCACTGAAGAGAATTCCCACTTGAAAGGTCCTTTAAGAATTATTCAACATCCTTCTTATAGAACCAGAGAGTCATGCAGAATGGAAACAGACCCGTTAGTCCGATCTGTTCACTCCGATCAGATATCAAATCTGATCCAGTCCCATTTGCCAGCATTTGGTAAATATCTCTCCTCTTTCAGATACTTTTTAAATGTGCGATTGTAACCGCCTTCAGCACTTCCTCTGACAGCACTTTCTGTACACACACCACTCTC
This sequence comes from Chiloscyllium punctatum, assembly GCF_047496795.1. NCBI lineage: Eukaryota > Metazoa > Chordata > Chondrichthyes > Orectolobiformes > Hemiscylliidae > Chiloscyllium > Chiloscyllium punctatum. Next base: position 74,096,625 of record NC_092768.1, read on the forward strand.
TCTGTGAAACATTTATCTTCAGGTCCCTTCTAAATCATTCGCCCTCTCCCCTTCAACTAATGCCCTCTTGTTCTGGACTCCCCTAACCTGGAGAGCAGAACGTGGCTGTTCAGAATATCCATGCCCCTGATGGTTTTATAAACCTCTATAATGTCACCCTTCAGCCTCTGACACACCAGGAGAAAGCACCTCAACCTAATCAGCCTCTCCCTAAAGCTCAAACCTCCAGTCCTGGAACATCTGGGTAAGTTATTTCTGCAGAAAACCGAGTTGTACGCAGCATTCTTAAAGTGGCCTCACAACGTCCTGTACAGATACAACATCCCACCACAATTCCTATACTCAATGCTCTGACTGATTAAGACAAATGTGCCAAATGTGTTCTGCACCACTCTGTCTACCTGCGAGTCCACATTCAAGGAACAATATACCTGCAGTCCTATGTCCCTTTGTTCTACAACAAACCCCAGGACCTTATCATTATGTGTATAATTCCTGCCCTGGTGTGCGTTCACAAAATGCAAAACCTCGTATTTATCTAAATTGAACTTGCCCCTTTGTCCCATCTAATTGTGGTCTTGTTGTACTCTGAGATAATCTACTACACCACCTTTCTGATGTCATCTATAAATTTACTAACTATGGCCCCAATATTCACATCTAAATCCTTTACATAAATGATGAAATGCAGTGAACTCAGTACTGATTCTTGCAGCACATTGCTGCTCACAAGCCTCCAGGCTGAAACATATCCCTCTTCCTTCAAGCCAATTGTGACTAGCTTCCTCTGTATCTGATGTGACTGAAACGTACTAATCTGTCTACCAATCAGAATGAAATACTAGCTATGAAGAGAGGCTGAGTAAGTTCGGTTTATTTTCACTAGATAAAAGGAGATTGAGGGGGGACCTGATTGAGGTTTACAAAATCGTGAAGGGTGTAGCCAGGGTGGATAGAGACGGGCTTTTTCCCAGGGTTAAGGATTCAATAACGAGAGGTCGTGCTTTCAAAGTGAGAGGAGGAAAGTTTAAGGGGGATACACGCGGTAAGTACGTCACACAGAGGGTGGTGGGCATTTGGAACACATTGCCTGCAGAGGTGGGAGGGGCAGGCACGGTCGATTCATTTAAGATGCATCTGGACAGATGTATGAGTAGGGGGGGAGCAGAGGGATACAGATGATTAGGAATAGACCGACAGATTTAGACAGGACATTTGGATCGGCTCAGGCTTGGAGGGCGAAGGGCCTGTTCCTGGGCTGTAAATTTTCTTTGTTCTTTGTTGTTTAAATGAAGTCCACATAGACAATGTCTACCAAACTGGCTTCATTAATCTTCTTTGTCGCCTCTTCAAAAAACGCAACCATATTAATGAGACATGATTTCTCATGCAGAAAGCTCCGTTGTCTACCCCGATCAGCCCTTTCCTTCCCAAATGTATGTAAATGCTATCCCTCAGAATCCCCTCCAACAACTTACCCACCACTGACATCAGGCTCACCCGTCTATAGTTCCCCGACTTTTTGGGTCACTGTTTCCTTTTCTAGTCCCACTCCTCCACTGCTCACAACAAATATTAAATGTAACCAAGTTGGTGATATGGCCGATGATATCAGTCTCAGACTGGGTCAGGGTCAGTTTTAGGAACAAGTCAGGCTAGTTTCTTTAATCTGCTAAAACAACACGTTTATGATCCAGAGCAATGTTACTCAAACTATGATGGAAAGATGAATGGCAAACTGTTTGGGTATTGCAAATATATAATCAATGGCTTGGAAAGGGTGGACGCTAAGAAATTGTTTCCTTTACACCTTAGAATGAGAAGGGGTAAATTCAGAACAGAAATGCGGAAACATTTCTTCAGTCAGAGAGTGGTGGGCCTGTGGAATTCATTACCACAGAGTGCAGTGGAGGCTGGGATGCTAAATGTCTTCAAGGCAGAGATTGATAAATTCTTGATGTCACAAGGAATTAAGGGCTTCGGGGAGAATGCGGGTAAGTGGAGTTGAAATGCCCATCAGCCATGTTTAAATGGCTGAGTGGACTCGATGGGCCGAATGGCCTTACTTCCACTCCTATGTCTTATGGTCTAATATTTCCCTTTCTAAACACAAACACACAAACACACATGCAAACACACACACACAAAAACACACACAGATTAACAAAATTTCTGCAAATTAATTTGAAAGAACTTTGTCTAGATATTATTGGAACTCATGACAAAAGTAAAAATTGAGATTGTCCAAAACGTTATTCTGCTTCTGAAGATATTGTACACACACAGCTGCTAGCAATGGGATTTCATCCTGGGAGAGTTGGATTTGGCTGAATTCCCTTTGCTTTAGGCAGTGAGGAGATTCCAGTGAATTCTGGTCAGGATCACCCAAAGGGCAGCACGGTGGGCAGCACTGCTGCTTCACAGCAGCAGGGGCTTGGGGTCGATTCCAGCCTTGGGTGACTGTCTGTGTGGAGTTTGCACATTCTCCCCTTATCTGTGTGAGCTTTTAATGGGTGATCTAGTTTCCTCCCACAAACTGTGTAGGTTCGGTGGATTGTCATGTTAAATTGTCTGTAGTGTTCAGGGAATTCTAGGTTAGGTGCATTAGTCAGGGGCAAATAGAGGGAAATGGGTTGGGAAGGTTGGTATTGACTTGTTAGGCCGAAGGGCCTGTTTCAACACTGCAGTGATTCTATAAAAGTAACGATGACTGTAGAATTTTTTTTTTTTAGCTTGCACACATTGCTGTGATGAGGAACAATGAAGGAGAGAGTGTGATAGGCAATTCCTTCTCAGGCAGGTTACATTTTCTCCCTCTCTGAGCTGAATCACACAGTAATGTCATCCTCTCCCAAACTGGACCATGTGAGGTCTCCTTGTACTTTGTCCAAACTATGTCTCCATCACATTCCCTGTTCCATGTAGGTGTATCATTGCTGCTGTCATAGACAGAGCCATACCCTGAGCAGAAAATGGTCTCGACTGATTTGAAATATGTTTACATGGCCCTGCGTCATTAAAAAATTAAAATATTTAATTTATTCAGAATACCTGTGTTAAAATGACTGCATTTTTTAACAAATGCAGAAATTTCGGGAAAAGCTCGGCAGGTCTGTCAGTACCCAGATGCCTTTTACATGCTGTAGTTGTACCAGCCTCCACCACTTCCTCTGGCAGCTCATTCTATATGCACACCACCCTCTGTGTGAAATGGTTTCCTTTAGGCCTCATCAAAATCTTTCCCCTCTCACTTTCAAACAATGCCCTCTAGTTTTGGACGCTCCTAACCTGGGGATAAACCCTGACATACTCACCCTATCCATGGCCATTTTGATTTTATAAACCACTACTGCTGCGAAATGTGACTCCAATGATCACGAATAGCTGTACTTTCAGTCATCCCGGGCCTAAATTCTGAAATTCAATACTGACACCGCTCCCTTATCCATCAAGTCACAATTCTAAATCCATTTTAATCAGTTTGTTCAGATTTATCATGAGAAACTTCTGTGGGATTTACACCGAGACCTTTGTGCCCAGAGGGAGGGACTAGCATCACTCAACAATACCCATAAAGCTGTAACAGTATTCTCCTCTGTGTTTGTTCATCAGACTGTCCTGACATGATGTGACATACCTCTGCAACAGGCAGGACTTAAATCCAGGCCTTATAGTCCAGAGCTAGGAACACTACCACACAAGTTCAGGAATTGGAATCAAATCCAGAGTTCTGGTTCAGAGACAGGGATACTACCCACTACACTACTATACCCAGATTTTGGGTCATATTTTACTGCCCACTTTCAGCTCGGTGAGGATTTATTATAATCAGGTTACCATTACTGAACTACACAAAACACTTTGTATTGTTAAACAAATGCAAGGTATTTGTCTCAACTGTAGGATATTGAGTGACGTGCTATGCCATTGATTAATTGCTAGTATCTGTAGTCTGCAATATTTCGGAAAGAAATCCTGCAGAAACACTCTGCCCAATGAAGGGTCTCAAATGGATATTTATTACTGAACAGCAGAGACGAAGGAAGAGCTTAATTTCTGACCCCAAAACACCGATCACTATTACCCAACTCTCACGTGCGACTGCCCTTTTCCTAAAACCATGAAATGACACCAGGCCGCTGATTACTGTCCAGCCTCTCCTCCCCACTGACTGTGTCTGCAATCTGTCACTCCTCCCCCAAACCACACAAGGCAAACCAAGCTCAGGGTCTTTGTGAAAATCAAGGCCGGAGTGTGCAGGCCGTCTGGAGAGGAATGGGCGTTTTAAAATTGAAGGGGGAGGGGAGGTGGCAGTAATATCACACAACGGGCAGAGGGGTGGCTGATGGAGTTTAGTTTGGATTAATGTGTGGTATTGGATTTGGTAAATCAAACAACAGCAGGACCTATACAATTAAAAGTAGAGCCTTTGGCAGTGTTGTAGAATAGACACGTAGGCCGTCAGGTATAATTTTTTTAAATTTGCATCTCATAGAGATAGTACGGTTAAGAAGGTGTTTAACACACTTATTTTCATTGGTCAGACTCTTTGAGTATCGGAATGGGGATGTCATGTTGAGGATGTACAGGACATTGGTGAGACCTCTACTGGAATACTGTGTCCAGTCTGGTCATCCTACCCGCTCATTCCATAGGCACACCACCCTCTGGGTGAAAAAGCTGCCCTTTAGGTCGCTTTAATGTTTCCCCTCTGACCTTAAACCTCTGCCCTCTAGTTTTGGTCTACCCTACCCTTAGAAAATACCTTGACTATTCACTTTGATATTATTGACCTTGATATTATTAAGCTGGAGAGGATTGAGAACAGATGAACTTGGATGTTGTTGGGAATGCAGGGAGTGAGCGATAAGGAGAGGCTGGGTATGCTGGGACTTTTTTCACTGGAGAGGATGAGGTTAAGGGATAACTTCACAGAAGTTTACAAAATAATGAGGGGTACAGATAAGCTGAAGGGCTGATGTCTTTTCCCTAGAGTTGGGGATTGAAAACTGAGGGATATTTTAAGGTGCGAGGAAAAAGATTTACAAAAGTCATAAGAGTTAATTATTTTAGACAGAAGCTGGCTTGTGTGTGGAATGAACTTGCAGAGCAAGTGGTGAAAGCAGGGAAAGTTACAACGTTTAAAGGACATTTAGATCAGTACATGTATAAGACATCAGTTTGGATGGTGCTGTGAGCAGCTGCTCTCTCCCTCCCCCTCTCTGAATGAATCCCTGTTGGTTTTCACCCTCTGCCAATGCCTTGCAGTGGCGAGGGGAGGCCAGCAGAGGGTGGCATTGCATCACTTTAAGCACCACAGAGACTGCAAGACCTGCCCCACACAGAGACACACAGATACACTGACAGGAATTGTTAGGACATGGCGTGAAGCTCATCTGGTAAGTTAAATGAAACATAAAGAAATGCTCAATTTGCCTCGTAAACTATTAAAATATGAGAGACAGAGATCTCCCAAATTCCACTGTTTAAATAAAAACATCAATTTATTTTTTTATTTTGAAAGTGAACACTTTACATCAACAATTCACAACTCTGGGACCCTCTTTCACTGAACTGCTTATTACCCGAGGAGAAAGTGAAGACTGCAGATGCTGGAGATCAGAGCTGAAAATGTGTTGCTGGAAAAGCGCAGCAGGTCAGGCAGCAACCAACGAACAGGAGAATCGACGTTTCAGGCATAAGCCCTTCTTCAGGAATGAGGAAAGTGTGTCCAGCAGGCTAAGATAAAAGGTAGGGAGGAGGGACTTGGGGGAGGGCTGTTGGAAATGCTATAGGTGGAGGGAGGTTAAGGTGAGGGTGGTAGGCCGGAGTGGGGTGGGGGCGGAGAGGTCAGGAAGAAGATTGCAGGTTAGGAAGGCGGTGCTGAGTTCGAGGGATTTGACTGAGACAAGGTGGAGGGAGGGGAAATGAGGAAACTGGAGAAATCTGAGTTCATCCCTTGTGGTTGGAGTGTTCCCAGGCAGAAGATGAGGCGCTCTTCCTCCAACCGTCGTGTTGCCATGGTCTGGCGATGGAGGAGTCCAAGGTCCTTGTTGGAGTGGGAGGGGAGTTGAAGTGTTGAGCCACGGGGTGGTTGGGTTGGTTGGTCCGGGTGTCCCAGAGGTGTTCTCTGAAACATTCCCCAAGTAGGCGGCCTGTCTCCCCAATATAGAGGAGGCCCCATCGGGTGTAGCGGATACAATAGATGATGTGTGTGGAGGTGCACAGATACACACATGGGGATGGTAAGGACACAGCGTGAAGCTCATCTGGGAACTTCAATGACACAAAGAAATGCTCAATTCACCTCGTAAACTGTTAAAATATGAGGGACAGATCCGCCAACTCCACTGGTTAAATAAAAACATCAATTTATTTTTTTCACTCTGAAAGTGAACATTTTCCATCAACTATTCACAACTCAGGGACCCTCTTTCTCTTAACTGCTTATTACCCGACTCCAGCTCTATAACAATATACTGTTTCTGGGTCTGCCATCCTCTCATATCTCAGGTGCTAGGCAGCTCTCAGTTCAGAACAGCATTCCCTCTCTCTTAAAGGTACAGGACACACTTTCAACTTCATCACATTAAACCCTGATGAAGTGGATAAGTGGGACCTAACCGGATTTCTCTTGCTCTGTGGTTTGTCAATAATTCATCTACTCTGTCTGATATGTGTCAGGCCTTCTGTTGCTCCATTGACAGCATGTCATTATTCGACTCTGTCCGTGGGAATATATCAGTATTTCACTTGCTCAGACTTGTGTGTGTGGGGCAGGATTTCAGTTGTTTCATGGGGACTGTGACACTATAACAATCTCAATGTTTGTAGATGGCACCGAACCTGGAAGAACTCTGAAATCAATGGAAGACAGTGTGGAACTCTAACAGGACAGTGACACGTTGGTGTAGTGTTCAGGTGTAAGGCAGATGGGGATCAGTGCAGAGCAGTGTGAGGTGATGTACTGTGGTAGGAATAACATTGAAAGGCAGTTTGAAACAGGCTGTACCATTATAAAGGGACTGCAGGAGCAGAGAGCGCTGGGTGTATATGAGCACAGATTGTTGAAGATGTCAGGACAAGTGGGGAGAGCAGTAACTATCACAGATCAGTTTCAGTATCTGAGCTGTTTACAGGGGGAGGTGTAGGAGGGAGTCTCCGTGCTCCCTTCCTGGGAGGTGGTGACGATGTATTGTGAGCCCACCCTCCTGCCCACCGAGACCGGGGGGATTCCATTTGTACCAGCTCGACACAAAAGGGAGATGGCATCAGGGCCACAGCTTCTAAGTCGTGCCGGGGGGAACCGGAGCTGCCAGTGGGTTTAAAGTGAGAATTGCCCTTCACTGAACATTGCTCCTTACTCGGTCGGTGGGACGTGGATGTTTCAGAATCTCCACACGAGGCGTCCCGGTCTTCTCCGACTCGTACCAGGGTCCTCCCCACATGGCGGGGGGAGGGGGGGGGGGGGGGAGGGAACGGATATCGGGCACTCCACCACCCGGATAGGCCCTCCCTGTCCTATTCCAGGCTGTTTCTCCTGGAATGGGAGAAAGGGAGGGAGGGAGTGAGGGTGGGAGTGGGTGTCCCTGGTGTTAGTGCTGGTTTAGGGGAAGGGGACGGGGACATGGTGAGGGGTCCGGAGGGAATCAGTCCACAGTGTTGTATCCATGCAGTGTTATTAACGTGGGGGGGCAAAGTGGAGGCAGGAGGAAGACAGGGGGAGAGAGAGAGGGAGAGAGAGAGAGAGGGATAGAGAGTGGGAGAGAGAGGGAGAGAGAGATCACGGCGGGGTGGGATGGTGCTTTACCTGTTATACGGTGAGTGTGAGGGAGCAGAGAGAATACAGTGACCCTTACCCTGACAGAGTAGGGAAGGTTATTGATGCTTGTCCTGTATTGCTGGGCATTTCCTCAGACCCCAGATACTGCACTGAGCTGGGTGGTGAGCTCAGACCATGATCAGTGGGTCAAGTGGTGTGGACCCTCTGGGAAGAGAATGGTCCCCCTCTGTACTAGCCCATCCACCAGGACCTCCGTGCCCCTATCGACAAACCGCAGTGTAATTGCCCCTTATCCCCCATGCTCAGGGTAAACTGCGCAGGGCAGCTCCTAACTGAGAAAGCGCAACCGTGTGCTCATTGGCCTTTTAAAGGTGGTCCCAGTGTCAGGGAACAATGAATATCCAGGGGCACCCGGGGAGATGGTGAGTACCTCCAGCCATGATGGGTGAGAGAATCGGGCTGGTATTGAATGAGACGGACACCATGGGGTGGGCTGGGTAGTTCATGAGGTGAGTTTGATCCGATAGCACCAGGAAACTAGCTCAGCCTCGTGCAGATAATCGTTCTGTCAGACGAAGGGAAAATGTCACTGAGACAGTTTTTTGTTTGATTCAGCCCAGTGCATCATAGATTCTGTTGAAACAACTCCCATTTCCAAAGCTGTAGTACAAATGCTCAAATATCCCATTTTCCCATCTTTCCTGGGAAGATAGGCTCTTGTTACAGGATGTTATTGAAGTGTCGACATTTCAGTATTCTGCAACCTGGGAACACATCCTTCCATGACACTGTCTCTCAGTCTCCCCCTCTCTGTCTATACCCCAAACCCCTCCCATATGGTGATATTTAAACTGATTCCCCCGCCTGGTCTCTCTGGCAGTGATGTTCACACACACAGCACCCCCTTGTCGGGGCAACAATGGAGATATGGAGCTGTAAATGAGTGACGCTGTACATCCAGTCAGTTCCAGAACGGGCTGCAAGTTTCCCCACACTGGGCAGGGATCTAACACAGTGTTACTGAGCAATGCACTGGGGTGGGGTACACAGTCCTACATGCTGGGAGGGTAACTGCTCTTGGGTTACAGATCAATGCACTGGGGTGGGGTACACAGTCCTACATGCTGGGAGGGTAACTGCTCTTGGGTTACAGATCAATGCACTGGGGTGGGATACACAGTCCTACATGCTGGGAGGGTAACTGCTCTTGGGTTACAGATCAATGTACTGGGGTGGGGTACACAGTCCTACATGCTGGGAGGGTAACTGCTCTTGGGTTACAGATCAATGCACTGGGGTGGGGTACACAGTCCTACATGCTGGGAGGGTAACTGCTCCTGGGTTACAGATCAATGTTCTGGGGTGGTGTACACAGTCCTACATGCTGGGGGGGGTAACTGCTCTTGGGTTACAGATCAATGCACTGGGGTGGTGTACACAGTCCTACATGCTGGGGGGGTAACTGCTCCTAGGTTACAGATCAATGTACTGGGGTGGTGTACACAGTCCTACATGCTGGGGGGGTAACTGCTCCTGGGTTACAGATCAATGTACTGGGGTGGGGTACACAGTCCTACATGCTGGGAGGGTAACTGCTCCTGGGTTACAGATCAATGTACTGGGGTGGTGTACACAGTCCTACATGCTGGGAGGGTAACTGCTCCTGGGTTACAGATCAATGTACTGGGGTGGGGTACACAGTCCTACATGCTGGGAGGGTAACTGCTCCTGGGTTAGAGATCAATGTTCTGGGGTGGTGTACACAGTCCTACATGCTGGGGGGGGGTAACTGCTCTTGGGTTACAGATCAATGCACTGGGGTGGTGTACACAGTCCTACATACTGGGAGGGTAACTGCTCCTAGGTTACAGATCAATGTACTGGGGTGGTGTACACAGTCCTACATGCTGGGGGGGTAACTGCTCCTGGGTTACAGATCAATGTACTGGTGTGGGGTACACAGTCCTACATGCTGGGAGGGTAACTGCTCCTGGGTTACAGATCAATGTACTGGGGTGGTGTACACAGTCCTACATGCTGGGAGGGTAACTGCTCCTGGGTTACAGATCAATGTACTGGGGTGGTGTACACAGTCCTACATGCTGGGGGGGTAACTGCTCCTGGGTTACAGATCAATGTACTGGGGTGGGGTACACAGTCCTACATGCTGGGAGGGTAACTGCTCCTGGGTTACAGATCAATGTACTGGGGTGGGGTACACAATCCTACATGCTGGGAGGGTAACTGCTCCTGGGTTACAGATCAATGTACTGGGGTGGGGTACACAGTCCTACATACTGGGAGGGTAACTGCTCCTGGGTTACAGATCAATGCACTGTGGTGGGGTACACAGTCCTACATGCTGGGGGGGTAACTGCTCCTGGGTTACAGATCAATGCACTGGGGTGGTGTACACAGTCCTACATGCTGGGGGGGTAACTGCTCCTAGGTTACAGATCAATGTACTGGGGTGGTGTACACAGTCCTACATGCTGGGAGGGTAACTGCTCCTGGGTTACAGATCAATGTACTGGGGTGGGGTACACAATCCTACATACTGGGAGGGTAACTGCTCCTGGGTTACAGATCAATGTACTGGGGTGGGGTACACAGTCCTACATGCTGGGAGGGTAACTGCTCCTGGGTTACAGATCAATGTACTGGGGTGGGGTACACAGTCCTACATGCTGGGAGGGTAACTGCTCCTGGGTTACAGATCAATGTACTGGGGTGGGGTACACAGTCCTACATGCTGGGAGGGTAACTGCTCCTGGTTTACAGATCAATGTACTGGGGTGGGGTACACAGTCCTACATGCTGGGAGGGTAACTGCTCCTGGGTTACAGATCAATGCACTGGGGTGGGGTACACAATCCTACATACTGGGAGGGTAACTGCTCCTGGGTTACAGATCAATGCACTGTGGTGGTGTACACAGTCCTACATACTGGGAGGGTAACTGCTCTTGGGTTACAGATCAATGCACTGGGGTGGGGTACAAAATCCTACATGCTGCGAGGGTAACTGCTCCTGGGTTAGAGATCAATGTACTGGGGTGGTGTACACAGTCCTACATACTGGGGGGGTAACTGCTCCTGGGTTACAGATCAATGTACTGGGGTGGGGTACACAATCCTACATACTGGGAGGGTAACTGCTCCTGGGTTAGAGATCAATGTACTGGGGTGGTGTACACAGTCCTACATGCTGGGGGGGTAACTGCTCCTGGGTTACAGATCAATGTACTGGGGTGGTGTACACAGTCCTACATACTGGGAGGGTAACTGCTCCTGGGTTACAGATCAATGTACTGGGGTGGGGTACACAATCCTACATACTGGGAGGGTAACTGCTCCTGGGTTAGAGATCAATGTACTGGGGTGGGGTACACAGTCCTACATGCTGGGAGGGTAACTGCTCTTGGGTTACAGATCAATGCACTGGGGTGGTGTACACAGTCCTACATGCTGGGGGGGTAACTGCTCCTGGGTTACAGATCAATGTACTGGGGTGGGATACACAGTCCTACATACTGGGAGGGTAACTGCTCCTGGGTTACAGATCAATGTACTGGGGTGGGGTACACAGTCCTACATGCTGCGAGGGTAACTGCTCCTGGGTTACAGATCAATGTACTGGGGTGGGGTACACAGTCCTACATGCTGGGAGGGTAACTGCTCCTGGATTACAGATCAATGCACTGGGGTGGGGTACACAGTCCTACATGCTGGGAGGGTAACTGCTCCTGGGTTACAGATCAATGTACTGTGGTGGTGTACACAGTCCTACATGCTGGGAGGGTAACTGCTCCTGGGTTAGAGATCAATGTACTGGGGTGGTGTACACAGTCCTACATGCTGGGAGGGTAACTGCTCCTGGGTTACAGATCAATGCACTGGGGTGATGTACACAGTCCTACATGCTGGGAGGGTAACTGCTCCTGGGTTAGAGATCAATGTACTGGGGTGGGGTACACAATCCTACATGCTGGGAGGGTAACTGCTCCTGGGTTACAGATCAATGCACTGGGGTGATGTACACAGTCCTACATGCTGGGAGGGTAACTGCTCCTGGATTACAGATCAATGTACTGGGGTGGGGTACACAATCCTACATGCTGGGAGGGTAACTGCTCCTGGGTTACAGATCAATGCACTGGGGTGATGTACACAGTCCTACATGCTGGGAGGGTAACTGCTCCTGGGTTAGAGATCAATGCACTGGGGTGGTGTACACAGTCCTACATGCTGCGGGCGGGGGGGGGGGGGGGGGGGGGCAGGGGAATGGCTTCCGGTTTACAGGGGGAGAGGTGATAGGTCAGAGAGGAGGGTGGGGTGGATGGGGGTAAGGTGATGGGCAGGTCAAGGTGTTCCCCAGAACATTCTGTCCCTGACATTCTATAACTGCCATTCCCCGGAACGTTCTGTCCCTGACATTCTATAACTGACATTCCCCGGAACGTTCTGTCCCTGACATTCTATAACTGACATTCCCCGGAACGTTCTGTCCCTGACATTCTATAACTGACATTCCCCGGAACGTTCTGTCCCTGACATTCTATAACTGCCATTCCCCGGAACGTTCTGTCCCTGACATTCTATAACTGCCATTCCCCGGAACGTTCTGTCCCTGACATTCTATAACTGACATTCCCCGGAACGTTCTGTCCCTGACATTCTATAACTGACATTCCCCGGAACGTTCTGTCCCTGACATTCTATAACTGCCATTCCCCGGAACGTTCTGTCCCTGACATTCTATAACTGCCATTCCCCGGAACGTTCTGTCCCTGACATTCTATAACTGACATTCCCCGGAACGTTCTGTCCCTGACATTCTATAACTGACATTCCCCGGAACGTTCTGTCCCTGGCATTCTATAACTGACATTCCCCGGAACGTTCTGTCCCTGACATTCTATAACTGACATTCCCCGGAACGTTCTGTCCCCGACATTCTATAACTGACATTCCCCGGAACGTTCTGTCCCTGGCATTCTATAACTGACATTCCCCGGAACGTTCTGTCCCTGACATTCTATAACTGCCATTACCCGGAACGTTCTGTCCCTGACATTCTATAACTGACATTCCCCGGAACGTTCTGTCCCTGGCATTCTATAACTGACATTCCCCGGAACGTTCTGTCCCTGACATTCTATAACTGACATTCCCCGGAACGTTCTGTCCCTGACATTCTATAACTGACATTCCCCGGAACTTTCTATCCCTGACATTCTATAACTGACATTCCCCGGAACGTTCTGTCCCTGACATTCTATAACTGACATTCCCCGGAACGTTCTGTCCCTGACATTCTATAACTGACATTCCCCGGAACTTTCTATCCCTGACATTCTATAACTGACATTCCCCGGAACGTTCTGTCCCCGACATTCTATAACTGACATTCCCCGGAACGTTCTGTCCCTGACATTCTATAACTGACATTCCCCGGAACGTTCTGACCCTGACATTCTATAACTGACATTCCCCGGAACGTTCTGACCCTGACATTCTATAACTGACATTACCCGGAACGTTCCGTCCCTGACATTCTATAACTGACATTCCCCGAACGTTCTGACCCTGACGTTGTTTGTGAACGGCCGGACGTCAGTGAATTGAACAAATGATAAGATCCCGAGGGAAGAGATCCCGTTCCAAAGAGAAGGAGACACTGTTCCGAAGGACCCTCAGGCAGTTAAAGGGGGGAATACGTTTTCCCTGCGTTTACATTTCTCCACGACACAGGATCGACCACAATTTAGACCAAAATACAGGAATTCCCAAACTCTGTTTGTCTTCAGGAAACTAGGAGAGAATCCTTCAGGACAGCAACGTTCACACCCTCCGTATTAGGAACTGGGAAGGAGTGACCTATATCTGCTCTCGAGTGATCGAGTGTGTGGGAATGTTCTAGAAACCATCTGTCCTTATGGATGTGTCTCTGTGTGTTTGGGGAGGGAGGGTTTCTTGTGGTTTATGTCACATTTTTGTCAGTAATTCCGACCTTCCCATTTGTTATTCCAGCTCCAATTATTTTAATAAATCCCTGAATACAGGGACACATTTGTAAATCTCACTGGGTCCCCGATCAAACGGGTCCCTTTGCCTCCAGGCTGATGGATAATGGGTTTGTTTTCCTTCCTCACAGTTAACGTAGTGACCATCTACGTCCTGCTTTATAAAGATTGTGGATTGTCTCCATGTGTCAGACGTTACCTGGGGGCTATGGCAGCGGCGGATCTCCTGGTCATTATCCTCGACCTGATCCTGAGACACATTCCCATTGTTTATGAGGAACAGTTTTATTTCCTGGTGTCCTCCGTCCCCGTGTGTAATATCCACGCCGTCCTGCTTTATGCAGCCACTGACTGCTCTGTCTGGTTCACCGTCACTTTCACCTTTGATCGGTTTGTGGCCATTTGTTGCCAGAAGCTGAAAAGTAAATATTGCAGTGAGAAAACGGCGGCTGTGGTTCTGGGAGCAGTGACTGTGCTGAGCTGTTTAAAGAACATTTCCTGGTATTTTATGCTCGAGGCTCGGTATTGGCTGATGAACGCCCCCTGGTTTTGTGTTGTAACAGGCGCTGTTATAGACTCCATTGTCTGGGCCACAATCGAGTTCCTCCACCACATTCTAACCCCGTGTGTCCCATTTCTCCTGATTCTGCTGCTCAATGTTCTCACCGTCAGACACATTTTAGTGACCAGCAGAGCCCGCAGGAGACTCCGCGCTCACACCAATGGGGACGCTCAGTCTGACACAGAAATGAGGAACCGAAAAAAATCCATCATTTTACTGTTTGTGATCTCGGCCAATTTCATCCTGTTATGGTCAATGTTAATGCTGTATTCGATATGGTTCCGGATGTGGTATATTGGGTATCAGTCTGTGTATCTCCATGAGTTTGTGCAGGAATTGGGCTTCATGCTGCAGCTCCTCAGTTGCTGCACAAACACCGCGATTTATGCCGTGACCCAGACTAAGTTCAGGCAGCAGCTGAAGAATGTGCTGAAATATCCCTTCACCCAAATCCATCCATCCATCAAATTCCCTCATTAATCGATCCATCCGGGATTTCCTCATTTCAGTTCAGTGTTTCAGCGATGGAGCAGCCTGTCGCTATGGTAACAGAGTGAGGGTAGCGCTGGTTTGTCCATCCTTATCCCACAGGGGGGTAACAGGGAAACATTTCAATGTTTCTCACAACTCAGGGGCCGGTGAGAAAAGGCACCATCCCACTGACTGTATCCATCACTTCCATTTGTAACCAATAAAAATGTTGATTAAAGCGTGCCGAGCAGCAGAGTGACCGATGTTGTTGTGTGTCTTTGTGTTGGAGAAGCTGAGCTGGAGAGAGACAGACTCAGCCCCAAGTCCTGGTCCTCAGGGAAGGGGAGGGCACCGCGCCCTGAGCTCAGGAGCTGGGTTTACATCCCTCTGTCCCTCCCACTCCAACCTGGACTCCCCATTTCCTCTCTTCCTCCTCAATTCTCTCCCTCTCTCTCTTCCATCACCTCTCCTCTTCATTCTCCCTCATCCCCCTCTCTCACACACACCCCCAAAACAGGTTTCTACACCTGCCTCCATTCTTCCCTCTCCCCCTCCCCCCACTCTCTCTCTTGCCGCCTCTGTCTCCCTTCTGCAATTCCATCTCTACCACATTTCCCCCCCTTCTCCCATATCCCATCCCCACCATCGCATACTCAGCCTCACCACCAACACCCCAGTCTCTGGGTCAGAGGGGAAGGGAAGGACCAGGGAGACAGTGTGTGGCAGATAGACAGGGAGGGTGGGAGAGAGATTCAGCTGAAGAGAAACGGAAGGAGGTGGAGAGAGAGAGAGTCACCGAGGAAGGGGGATCGAGAGTGGGAGAAGGTGGAGAGAGAGTGAGGGGCAGGGAGAGAGAGAGGGGCAAGAGAGAGATTGGGTGAGGAAAAGAAAGAGAGATACACGGGAGGAGACAATGAGAGTGAGGGTTGGGAGAGAGAGAGAGAGTGGGCGAGAGAAAGTGTGAGACTGAGAGAGGGGTGAGGGAGGGGGCAAGAGAGAAAGGGAGAGAGAGAGAGGGGTGAGGGAGGGGGCAAGAGAGAAAGGGAGAGAGAGAGATTGGACGAGAGAGAGAGCAAGGGCGGGAGAGAGAGAGAGCGAGGGCGGGAGAGAGAAATGGTGAGAGAGAGCAAGGGCAAGAAGGAGACGGGAGTGTGTGGGGGGGGTGGTCGAGAGAGAGATGGGCAAGAGAGAGAGAGAGGGTGAGAGCGAGCGTGAGGGGCAAGAGAGGACGAGACAGAGAGAGAGAGGGAGGGAGGGAGGAAATGGGTGAGAGAGAGAGAGGGAGAGAGTGAACAAAAGAAAGATCGAGGGGGTGAGAGAGAGAGAGAGACGGGCGAGAGAGAGCGACAGGGAGAGGGGTGACAGAGGAGAAGAGGTTGCGAGAGCGAGAGAGAGGGGAAGAGAGCGCGGGAATGAGGGAGAGAGTTTGTGAGAGACGGGGGGAGAGTGAGAGAGAGGAGGCTAGCGAGTGACAGAGATGAGAGAGAGGGGGTGTGAAAGAGAGAGATAGAGAGAGACAGAGAGAGAGGGGGTAGAGAGAGAGAGGAGGCGGGAGTGGGAGGGACGGTCGAGAGAGACAGAGAGAGAGGGAGAGCGAGAAAGAGAGAGAGAGAGAGAGATGAGAGAGGGCGACAGGGTTGAGAGAGGAAGAGAGGGTGCGAGAGCGAGACTGAGATGGGATGAGAGCGCAAAGGAGGGAGAGTTGTGTCGAGAGAGAGAGAGGGCAAGAGTGATAGAGGGGAGTGAGAGATGGAGACAGGGAGAGGATGACAGAGAGAGAAGCCATAATGAGAGAAAGAGTCGCAGAGAGATGAAGAAAGGAGGTGAGCAAGGGGGAGAGAGTGTGCACGAGAGAGACAGCGAGAGAAAGAGTGGGCGAGAGAGAGAGAGAGGTCAAAATGGAGGGAGAGAGGGGCCAGATACGAGAGAGAGTGCGAGAGAGAGGGAGAGAGATGGTCGAGAGAGAGAGGATTGGTAGAGAGAGAGAGAAGGGGGCGGGATAGAGAGAGAGGGCTACAGAGAAAGAGAGGGGGGGGGGGGGGAGTGAGAGAGAGAGGCCGCGAGAGAGGGAGAGGGAGCGAGAGATAGGGGAGAGCGAGATGGAGGAATGGGGCAATTGAGAGGTAGAGAGATGAGAGAAAGAGAGAGGAGGCAAGAGACGGAGGGAAGGCCATAAGAGACAGAGAGAGAGAGACAGACAGAGACAGAGAAAGAGGGGTGAGGCAAGAGTGAATGAGGAAGACAGTGGTGAGAGAGAGAGAACAGACAGGGGCCAAATAAAGAGAGGTGCGAGAGAGAGAGGGGCGAGAGATAGAGAGGGGGGGTAATAGACAGAGGGATAAAGAGAGAGAGGGAGAGAGCGAGAGAGGGAGAACGAGAGAGAAAGAGAACGAAAGAGAACGAGAGAGAACAAGAGAGAGGGAGAAAGGTGCAAGAGAGAGGGAAAGAGGGGGCAGATATGAGAGAGAGAGTGCGAGAGCAAGAGAGAGGAGAGAGCAAGGGAGGGAGACAGGGAGATAGGGAGAGAGTGAGCGGAAGAGAGGGGCGAGAGAGGGGCGACAGAGAGAGAGAGAGAGCGAGGGGGAGAGAACGATGGGGAGAGAGAGAGTGAGAGAGAGGGGAGAGACTGCGAGGGGGGAAGGGAGAGGGGTACAGAGAGAGAGAGCACGAGCAAGTGAGAGAGGGAGAGCGAGAAACAGAGACGCGGAGAGCAAGAGAGAGGAGGGCAGAGCGAGAGATGTGAGCAAGCTAGAGACAGAGAGATGAGAGAGAGAGTTGCGAGAGAGAGAGGAGGTGAGGGAGGGAGGACTGAGAGAGATAAGGAGAGAGAGAGAGCAACAGACAGACATAGAGAGAGATAGAGTAAGAGTGAGAAAGAAGAGGTGAGAGAGGGAGGGAGGACTGAGAGAGAGGAAGAGAGAGAGAGACAGACAGAGCACGAGTGAGTGAGCGAGAGAGAGAGTGAGATGAGCGAGAGAGGGAGAGTGAGAGAGAGATAGGAAGAGTAAGAGAGAGAGAATGCGAGTGTGGGAGGGGGACAGAGAGAGCGATAGAGAGAGAGAAAGTGGGAGAGAGAGGGACAGCAAAAGAGAGGGGAGGTGAACGAGAGACAGAGGGATGAAAGAGAGGGGCATGAGAGAGACAGTGGAGGCAAGAGAGGGATGGAGAGCTGAGAGAGAGAGACAGACAGTGTGACAGAGAGAGGCAATGAGAGGGGGAGAGATATGAGACGATGGGGGGAGAGAGAGGAAACGATGGGCGAGAGAGAGGAGAAAGAGAGGGAGAGAGAGGAGATGATGGGAGAGAGAGAGACGCTCGATGGGAGAGAGAGAGAGAGGACGAGAGAGGGAGAGACAGGGGATGATGGGGAGAGAGAGGGGACTATGGGGGGTGAGAGAGGGGACGAGAGAGGGAGAGAGAGGGGGAGAGAGTGGAGACGAGAGGGGGAGAGAGGGGGGAAAGAGCGGGGATGAGAGAGGGGAGAGAGAGGTGATGAGATGGGGAGAGAGAGGGGACGAGAGAGGTGAGAGTGAGGTGAGAGAGAGGCGACGTGAAGGGTGGAATGAGGGGACGAGAGAGGGGACGAGAGATGGAGAGAGAGGGGGAACGAGAGAGGGAGACAGAGGGGGTGAGAGAGGGAGAGTGAGGGAACAAGAGACGGAGAGAGAGGGGAAGACAGAGGGGGAGAGAGATTATGAGAGGGGGCGAGGGAAAGAGAGGAGGGGAGAGAGGGGACAAGAGGAGAGAGAGGGGACGATGGGGGAGGGGGGTGAACGGGGGAGAGAGGGGGAGAGAGAGAGTTAGAGAGGTGGGACAAGAGGAGGAGAGAAAGGACGAGTGTGGAGAGAGAAGGGACGAGAGAAGGGACGAGAGAGGAGAGGAGAGAGGGGAGGAGAGAGGGGAGGAGAGAGGGAGAGGGACGAGAGCGGAGAGAGTGGGGACGGGGGTGACAGAGAAGGGATGATAGGGGGAGAGAGAGGGGACGATGGGGGGAGAGTGGTGGAGTGAGAGGGGGAGAGGGGGGGAGAGAGAATGTAAGAGAGATGGGACAAGAGGGGGAGAGAGAGAGGATGAGGGGGAGAGAGAGGGGACGAGAGACGTAGAGAGAGAGGACGAGAGAGGGAGGGGAGACAGGGGTGAGAGAGAAGGTACGAGAGGGAGAGAGAGAGGGGACGATGGGAGGAGAGACAGGGCATGAGAGGGGGAGAGAGGTGATGAGAGAGGGAGAGAGAGTGGACGATGGGGGTAGAGGGAGGGGAGAGAGAGGGGAGAGAGGGGGCAGAGAGGGGATGATGGGGGTCGAGAGAGGGGACAAGAGAGGGAGAAAGGGGGAGAGAGAGGGGACGAGAGAGTTGATAGGGCCAAGAGAGAGACGGAGAGAGGGGAAGAGAGAGGGGAGAGAGGTGATGAGAGGGGGTAGTGAGGGGACGAGAGGGGGGAGAGAGAGGGGACAAGAGAAGGAGAGAGAGGGGACGATGGGGGAGAGTGGAGGAGTGAGAGGCGGAGAGAGGGGGAGGGAGAGGGCAACAGAAGTGGGACAAGAGGGGGAGAGAGAGAGGAGGAGGGCGGAGAGAGAGGATTGAGAGAGGGAGAGAGGGGAGGGAGAGAGAGGGGAGGAGAGAGGGAGGGAGAGGGGGCGAGAGAGGGAGAGAGAGGGAACAAGAGAGGTGATAACGCCGAGAGAGAGACGGAGAGAGGGGAAGAGAGAGGGGAGAGAGGTGATGAGAGGGGGTAGTGAGCGGACGAGAGGGTTAGAGATAGGGGACGATGGGGGGAGAGGGGGGCAGTGAGGGGGAGAGAGGGCGAGAGAGAGGCCAAGAGAGGTGGGACAAGAGGGGGAGAGCGAGAGGACGAGGGTGGAGAGAGAAGGGACGAGAGAGGGAAACAGAGGGGAGGGAAGAGGGAGAGAGAGGGGACGAGAGGGGAGGGGGGATGGGGGTGAGAGAGAAGGGTCGATGGGGGGAGAGAGAGGGGACGAGAGGGGGAAAAGAGAGGTCGAGAGAGGGAGAGAGATGGGAGGATGGGGGAGAGAGAGAGGGGATGATTGGGGGGAGAGAGAGGGGACGAGAGGTGGAGAGAGCGTGGACGATGGGGGTGACGGGGAGAGAGAGGGAGACTGCGGGGCTGAGAGAGGGAGAGAGAGAGGGGGAGGGAGAGGGGAAGGGAGAGGGGAGAGAGATTGGATGCGAGGGGAAGAGAGCGGACGAGGGAGGGGAGAGAGAGGTGACGTGAGGGGGAGAGAGAGTGGACGAGAGAGAGAGGGGAAGAGAGAGGGGGAGAGACGTGATGAGACAGGGGAGCGTGGGGACGAGAGGGGGGAGAGAGAGGGGACGAGAGAGGTGAGAGTGAGGGGAGAGAGAGGTGACAAGAGGGGTGGAATGAGGGGACGAGAGGGGGGAGAGAGGGGACGAGAGAGTGAGAGAGAGGGGGAACGAGAGAGGGAGAGAGAGGGGGCTAGAGAGGGAGAGAGAGGGAACAAGAGACGGAGAGAGAGGCGACGACAGAGGGGGAGAGAGATTATGAGAGGGGGCGAGGGGAAGAGAGGAGGGGAGAGAGGGGACAAGAGGAGAGAGAGGGGATGATGGGGGAGGGGGGTGAGCGGGGGAGAGAGGGGGAGAGAGAGGACGACTGTGGAGAGAGAGGGGACGAGAGAGGGAGAGAGAGGGGAGGAGAGAGGGAGAGAGGGGACGAGAGCGGAGAGAGTGGAGACGGGGGTGAGAGAGAAGGGATGATGGGGGAGAGAGAGGGGACGATAGGGAAGAGAGGGGACGATGGGGTTAGAGAGAGGGGAGAGAGAGGGGGAGAGAGGGGACAGAGAGGGGATAATGAGGGAGAGAGAGGGGATGAGAGAGGGAGAGAGAGAGAGGGGATGACAGAGGTGGGGGGGGAGAGAGAGAGGGAGAGAGGGGAGAGAGGTGATGAGAGGGGCGAGTGAGGGGACGAGAGGGGGAGAGAGAGGAGACGATGAGGAGAGAGGTGGAGTGAGAGGGGGGAGGGGGGAGAGAGAGTGCAAGAGAGATGGGACAAGAGGGGGAGACAGACAGGATGAGGGGGAGAGAGAGGGGACGAGAGAGGGAGGGGGTGACGGTGGTGAGAGAGAAGGTACAAGAGGGGGAGAGAGAGGGGAGAGAAAGGGGGAGAGGGGGGCAGAAAGGGGAGGATGGGGGTAGAGAGAGGGTACAAGAGAGGGAGAAAGGGGGAGAGAGAGGGGACGAGAGAGGTTAGAGGGAGGGGAGAGAGAGGGAGAGAGGGGAGAGAGGTGATTAGAGGGGGTAGTGAGGGGACGAGAGGGGGAGAGGGGGACGATGGGGGAGAGGGGGGCAGTGAGGGGGGAGAGAGGGGCGAGAGAGAGGCCAAGAGAGGTGGGACAAGAGGGGGAGAGCGAGAGGACGTGGGTGGAGAGAGAAGGGACGAGAGAGGGAAACAGAGGGGAGGGAGAGAGAGGGGAGGAGAGAGGGAGAGAGGGAACGAGAGGGGAGAGAGTGGGGATGGGGGTGAGAGAGAAGGGATGATAGGGGGAGAGAGCGCGGGCGATGGGGAAGAGAGGGGGAAGATGGGGGTAGAGAGAGGGGAGAGAGAGGATGATGGGGGAGAGAGAGGGGACGAGAGAGGGAGAGAGAGAGAGGGAACGAGAGAGGTGAGAGGGAGGGGAGAGAGAGGGAGAGAGGTGATGAGAGGGGGGAGTGAGGGGACGAGAGGGGGAGAAAGAGGAGACGATGGGGGGAGAGAGGTGGAGTGAGAGGGGGAGAGAGGGGGAGAGAGAGTGTAAGAGATATGGGACAAGAGGGGGAGACAGAAAGGATGAGGGGGGGAATTAGAGGGGATGAGAGAGGTAGAGAGAGGGGACAAGAGATGGAGGGGGGGACGGGGGTGAGATGGAAGGTACGAGAGGGGGAGAGAGAGGGGACGATGGGGAGGGATAGGAGAGAGATGAGAGGGAGAGAAGGGGGACGATGGGGGGAGAGAGAGGGCGCCAGAGGGGGAGAGAGGGGGACGAATGGGCGGGAGAGACGGGTCGATGGGGGCACAGGGGGAGAGAGAGGGAAAGAGAGAGGGGCCCATGGGGGGGAGAGAGAGGGGACAAGAGAGGAGAGAGAGAGGGGAGAGAGAGGTGACGAGGGGGGGAGAGAGAGGTGACGAGAGGGGGGAGAGAGGGGACAAGAGGGGGGGAGGTGGGGATGAGAGGGGGGAGAGAGAGGGAAAGAGTGTGGACGAGACGGGGGAGGTAGCGGACGAGAGTGGGGGAGAGAGGGGACGAGAGAGGGAGAGAGAGGGGAGAGAGGGGAGAGAGGTGAGACAGAGGGGTGAGAGAGGTGACGAGAGGGGCAGAATGAGGGGAAGAGGGGGGACAGAGGGGACGAGAGAGGGAGAGAGAGGGGATGATGGGGGAAGAGGGAAGTGAGAGGGGGAGAGAGCGGGGAGAGAGAGGGTAAGAGAGGTGGGACAAGAGGGGGAGAGAGATGGGACGAGTGTGGAGAGAGAGGGTACGATGGGGGAGAGGGGGGAGTGAGAGGGGAGAGAGGGGGAAGAGAGAGGGTAAGAGAGGTGGGACAAGAGGGGGAGAGAGAGAGGACGAGTGTGGAGAGAGATGGGATGAGAGATGGAGAGAAGGGGGAGGGAGAGAGGGCGGAGGAGAGAGGGGGAGAGAGGGGAGGGAGAGAGAGGGGAGGAGAGAGGGAGAGAGAGGGGAGGGAGGGGGAGAGAGGGAGAGAGGGAACAACAAGGACAGAGTGGGGATGTTGGTGAGAGAGAAGGGACGATAGGGGGTTTGAGAGGGGACGATGGGGGAGACAGAAGGCATGAGGGGGGAGAGAGGTGATGAGAGAGGGAGAGAGAGTGGACGATGGGGGTAGAGAGAGGGGAGAGAGAGGGGAGAGAGGGGACTGTGAGGGGATGATGGTGGTAGAGAGAGGGGACAAGGGAGGGAGAAAGGGGGAGGGAGAGGGGACGAGATTGGTGCTAATGCCGAGAGAGAGACAGAGAGAGGGGAAGAGAGAGGGGAAAGAGGTGATGAGAGGGGGTAGTGAGGGGACGAGAGGGGGAGAGAGAGGGGACGATGGGGGGAGAGGGGGCAGTGAGGGGGGAGAGAGGGGCGAGAGAGAGGCCAAGAGAGGTGGGACAAGAGGGGGAGAGCGAGAGGATGAGGGTGGAGGGAGAAGGGATGAGAGAGGGAAACAGAGGGGAGGGAGACAGAGGGGAGGGGAGAGGGAGAGAGAGGGGACGAGAGGGGAGGGGGGAAGGGGGTGAGAGAGAAGGGATGATGGGGGGGAGAGATGGGACGAGAGGTGGAGAGAGCGGGGACGATGGGGGTGACGGGGAGAGACAGTGAGACTGAGTGGACGAGAGAGGGAGAGAGAGAGGGAGAGGGAGAGGGGACGAGAGAGGGGAGAAAAAGGTGACGTGAGGGGGAGAGAGAGTGGATGAGAGAGAGAGGGGAAGAGAGAGGGGGAGAGAGGTGATGAGAGGGGGGAGCGTGGGGACGAGAGGGGGGAGAGAGAGGGGACGAGAGAAGGAGAGAGAGGGGATGATGGGGGGAGAGTGGAGGAGTGAGAGGCGGAGAGAGGGGGAGGGAGAGGGTAACAGAAGTGGGACAAGAGGGGGAGAGGGAGGGGACGAGAGGGGGAGAGAGAGGGGAGGAGAAGGGGAGAGAGAGGGGATGATGTGGAAGAGAGAGGGGAAGAGAGGGGGGAAAGAGAGGGGAGGATGGGGGTGATGGGGAGAGAGAGGGGAAGAAAGAGGGAGAGAGGGGTAGGAAGAGGGGACGAGAGAGGGGAGAGAGGGGATGAGAGGGGGAGAGAGAGGAGACGAGAGATAGAGAGGGGGGAAGTTGTGGGGGAGAGAGGTGATGAGAGGGGGGAGCGAGGGGAAGAGAGGAGGGGAGAGAGGGGACGATGGGGGGATAGTGGGGAAGTGAGAGGGGGAGAGTGGAGGGACAGAGAGGGTACGAGAGGTGGGACAAGAGGGGGAGAGTGCGAGGACGAGGGTGGAGAGAGAGGGTCAAGAGGGGGAGAGAAATGTGAGGGAGAGAGAGGTGAGGAGAGATGTGAGAGAGAGGTGACGAGAGGGGAGAGAGTGAACGGGTGTGAGAGAGAAGGGACGATAGGGGGAGAGAGAGAGGGGACGAGAGTGGGAGAGAGAGGGGAGGATGGGATAGAGACAAGGGATGATGGGGGAGAGAGAGGGGATGAGAGGGGAAGAGCCCGGGGACGATGGGGGTGACGGGGAGAGAGAAGGAGAGAGCGGGGACGAGAGTGGGGAGAGAGAGGGGATGAGAGGGGGAGAGAGAGGATGAGAGAGGGGAGAGAGGTGACATGAGGAGGAGAGAGAGGGGACGAGAGAGAGAGGGGACGAGAGGGGGGGGGAAGAGAGGGGGGAGCAGGTGATGAGAGGAGGAGATAGCAGACGAGAGGGGGAAAGAGAGGGGACGAGAGAAGGAGAGAGAGGGGATGATGGGGAAGAGAGGGGGTGAGAGGGGTAGAGAGGGGTGAGAGAGAGGGTAATAGATGTGGGACAAGAGGGGAGAGAGAGAGGACGAGTGTGGAGAGAGAGGGGTCGATGGGGGGAGAGGGGGGAGTGAGAAGGGGCGAGAGGGGGGAGAGAGAGGGTAAGAGAGGTGGGACAAGAGGGGGAGAGAGAGAGGACGAGTGTGGAGAGAGATGGGACGAGAGAGGGGGGGGGAGAGAGAGGGGAGTAGAGAGGGGGAGAGAGGGGAGGGAGAGGGAGGGGAGGAGATAGGGAGAGAGAAGGGACAAGGGGGCAGAGAGGGGGAATGGGGGTGTGAGAGAATGGACAATAGGGGATGAGAGAGGGGACGATAGGGAAAGAGAGGGCATGACAGGGGGAGAGAGGTGATGAGAGAGGGAGTGAGAGTGGACGATGGGGGTAGAGAGAGGAGAGAGAGAGGGGGAGAGAGGGGGCAGAGAGGGATGATGGCGGTAGAGAGAGAGAGGGGACGAGAGAGGGAGAAAGGGGGAGAGAGAGGGGACGACAGAGGTGATAGGGAGGAGAGAGAGATGGAGAGAGAGGAAGAGAGAGGGGAGAGAGGT
Source organism: Chiloscyllium punctatum (assembly GCF_047496795.1). Classification (NCBI taxonomy): domain Eukaryota; kingdom Metazoa; phylum Chordata; class Chondrichthyes; order Orectolobiformes; family Hemiscylliidae; genus Chiloscyllium; species Chiloscyllium punctatum. The sequence goes on from NC_092768.1 coordinate 74,121,512, forward strand.
GATGAGAGGGGGTAGTGAGGGGACGAGAGGGGGAGAGAGAGTGGACGATGGGCGGAGGGGGGCAGTGAGTGGGGAGAGAGGGGAGAGAGAGGGCAAGAGAGGTGGGACAAGAGGAGGAGAGAGAGAGGATGAGGGTGGAGAGAAAAGGGACGAGAGAGAGAAAGAGAGGGGAGGGAGAGAAAGGGGAGGAGAGAGGGAGAGAGAGGGGATGAGATGGGAGGGTGGGGATGGGGATGAGAGAGAAGGGTCGCTGAGGGGAGAGAGAGGGGACGAGAGGTTGAGAGAGGGGGGTTGTGAGAGGGAGAGAGATGGGAGGATGGGGGAGAGAGAGGGGATGAGATGGGAGGGTGGGGATGGGGATGAGAGAGAAGGGTCGCTGAGGGGAGAGAGAGGGGACGAGAGGTTGAGAGAGGGGGGTTGTGAGAGGGAGAGAGATGGGAGGATGGGGGAGAGAGAGGGGATGATGGGGCAGAGAGAGTGGACGAAAGGTGGAGAGAGCAGGGACGATGGGGGTGACGGGGAGGGAGAGGGAGACAGAGGGGAACGGGAGAGGCAGAGAGGGGGGAGGGAGAGGGGACGAGAGAGGGGAGAGAGATTGGATGAGGGCGGTGAGAAGGGACTAGAGGGGAGAGAGAGTTGACGTGATCGGAGAGAGAGTGGTCGAGAGAGAGAGGGGAAGAGATCGGGGGAGAGAGGTGATGAGAGGGCGAAGCGAGGGGACGGGGGGAGAGAGAGAGGGGACGAGAGAAGGAGAGAGAGGGGACGATGGGGGAAGATTGGAGGAGTGAGAGGCAGAGAGATGGAGGAGGGAGAGTGTAACAGAAGTGCGACAAGAGGGGGAGAGAGAGAGAGAGGACCAGGGTGGAGAGAGAGGATTGAGAGAGGGAGAGAGGTGATGAGAGAGAGAGAGAGGGAAGAGAGGGGGGAGCAGGTGATGAGAGGGGGAGCTAGTGGACGAGAGGGGGAGAGAGAGTGGACGAGAGAAGGATAGGGGGGAGAGAGGGGGAGAGAGAGGGGCGATGTGGGGAGAGAGGGGAGAGAGTGTGGAGAGTGAGGGGAGAGAGAGGGAGAGAGGGGAGAGAGAGTGAGAGAGAGGAGCCAATGGGGGGAGAGAGAGGGAGAGAGAGGGGACGACTGGGGGAAAGAGAGGGCACGATGTGAAGAGAGAGGGTACGAAGGACGGGGAGAGAGGGGACAATGGGGGGAGACAGAGGGAGAGAGAGGGCACAATGGGGGAGAGAGAGGGCATGATGGGGGAGAGAAGGCACGAGAGAAGTGGAGAGAGGGGACGAGAGGGTGAGAGAGAGGGGACAATGTGGGGAGAGAGAGGGGAGAGAGGGGACGATGGGCGATAGAGAGACGGAGAGAGAGGGGTCGATGGAGGAGAGAGAGGGGAGGCAGAGGGGAGAGAGAGAGGGAGAGAGACTGGATGATGTGGAGAGAGAGAGGGGGGAGAGAGAGTGGAGAGAGAGGGGATGATGGGGGAGAGAGAGGACGATGGGGGGGGAGAGAGGGGAGAGTGAGGGAGATAGAGGAGAGAGAGGGAGAGAGAGGGGATAATTGGGGAGAGAGAGGGCATGATGGGGGAGAGAATGAGGGGAGACAGAGGGGACGCTGGGGGAGAGAGGGGGGACGAGAGGGAGAGAGAGAGAGAGGACGAAGGGGTAGAGAGGGGTGACGAGAGAGGTAGAGAGGACACGTCAATGGGACAGAGAGGGGAGGGAGAGAGGGGAGAGAGGGTGAGAGAGGGGGGGGCAATGGCGGGGGACAGAGAGGACGAGAGGGGGAAAGAGAGGGAGAGAGAGAGGGGAGAATGGGGAGAGAGAGGGGGAGAGAGCGGGGAAGAGAGAGGGTTTAGAGAAGGAGAGAGAGGGGAGAGCGAGGGGATGAGAGTAGGGAGAGAGGGACGAGAGGGGGAGAGAGAGGTGACGATGGGGGAGAGAGGGGGATGATGTGGGAGAGAGGGGGGACGAATGATGGGGAGAGGGGACGAGAGCATGAGAGAGAGGGAACGATGGGGGAGAGAGAGTGGACGAGAGGGGGAGAGAGGGGACGAGAGCGGGAGAGAGAGAGGGGACGAGAAAGGGGGAGAGAGAGGGGACGAGAGGTGGAAAGAGAGGGGATGAGAGAGGGAGAGAAAGGAGAGAGTGAGGGCAGAGAGATGGGAGAGAGGGGGGACGATGGGGAGAGAGGGGAACGAGAGGGGAGAGGGAGGGGAGGATGGGGGAGAGGAAGAGAGAGGGGGAGAGAGGGGACAATGGGGTTGAGACAGGGGACGAGAGAGGGAGAGAGGGGACGATGGAGGAGAGAGATGGAGAGAGACGGAGAGAGAAAGAAGAGAGGGAGAAAGAGGGGACAACGTGGGAGAGATAGGGACAAGAGGGTGAGAGAGTGGGGATAAGAGAGGGAGAGAGAGGGGACGAATGAGGGTGAGAGAGGGGACGATGGGGGGCGAGTGAGGGAGAGAGGGGGGCGAGAGCGGGTATGAGAGAGGAAGAGAGAGGGGACGTTTGGGGGGGAGAGAGGGGACGAGAGTGGGGGAGAGATAGGGTGACGAGAGAAGGAGAGAGAGGGAAAGAAAGGGGACGATACGGGGAGAGAGAGGGGACGATGCGGGGAGAGAGAGTGAGGGAGAGTGGGAGAGACAGGGGATGAGAGAGGGAGAGAGGGGGGATGACAGAGAGAGCGAGAGAGAGAGAGAGAGAGGACAATGGGGGGAGAGAGAGGGAGGGAGAGGGAAAGGGGGACGATATGGGGAGAGAGAGGGGACGAGGGAGGGAGAGAGAGGGGACAAGAGGGGAGAGAGAGGGGACGAAGGAGGGAGAGAGAGGGGACGAGAGGGGGAGAGAGGGGATGAGGGAGGGACAGAGAGGGGACAATGGTGGGAGAGAGAGGGGACAAGGGAGGCAGAGAAATGGAGAGAGAGGTAGAGAAAGGGGACGATACAGGGAGAGAGAGAGAGGGAATGATGGGGGCGAGAGAGGGAGAGAGAGGGGGAGAGAGCAGGGGTGAGAGAGGGAGAGAGAGGGGACGAGGGAGAGGGGGCGATGGGGGAGAGAGAGGGAACGTGAGGGGGAGAGAAAGGGGATGCGAGAGGGAGACGAGGAAGTGGAAGAGAGAGGGGAAGAGAGAGAGGGAGAGAGAGGGGGAGAGAGAGGGGACGAGAGGGGGAGAGAGAGGGGGAGAGAGAGGGGGAGAGAGAGGGGACGAGAGGGGAGATGAGACAGTGTGAGGGAGAGGTGACAATGAGGGGGAGTAAGGGGGAGCAAGAGAGGGGGAGATGGCGTGAGAGCAGATGAGCAAAAGAGGGAGAGAATGACACAGGAAGAGCAAGAGAGAGATAGAGCAAGAGCGAGAGAGAGCGACAGACGGGGATAAGTGAGAGAGAGGGGAGTAAGTGAAAGAGAGTGCAAGTGAGAGCGAAGGGCTGGAGAGAGTGAGGGTGGTGCAGGAGAGAGTTGGAGAGAGTGGGCGAGAGTGAGTGAGGGGGCAGCGGGAGAGTGTGGGTGAGAGTGAGAGAGCGGGCGAGGGTGAGAGTGGGAGAGAGTGAGAGTGGGTGAGAGAGAGAGTGGATGAGAGCGAGAGAGTGGGTGAGAGAGAGAGTGGGCGCGAGAGAGAGAGTGGGCGAGAGAGAGAGAGTGGGCGAGAGAGCGTGTGAGAGAGAGAGAGACAGAGGGCGAGAGAGAGAGTGGGAGAGACTAAGGGAGTGGGCGACAGAGGATGTCAGCGAGAGAGAGTGGGGGTGAGAGAGAGTGGGAGAAAGAGAGAGAGAGTGGGCGAGGGAGAGAGAATGGGCGAGTGAGAGTGGGCGGGAGAGAGAGAGTGGGCGAGAGAGAGAGAGTGGGCGAGAGAGCGTGTGAGAGAGAGAGACAGAGGGCGAGAGAGAGAGTGGGAGAGAGTAAGGGAGTGGGCGACAGAGGGTGTCAGCGAGAGAGAGTGGGGGTGAGAGAGAGTGGGAGAAAGAGAGAGAGAGAGTGGGCGAGGGAGAGAGAATGGGCGAGTGAGAGTGGGCGGGAGAGAGAGAGTGGGCGAGAGAGAGAGAGTGGGCGAGAGAGCGTGTGAGAGAGAGAGACAGAGGGCGAGAGAGAGAGTGGGAGAGAGTAAGGGAGTGGGCGACAGAGGGTGTCAGCGAGAGAGAGTGGGGGTGAGAGAGAGTGGGAGAAAGAGAGAGAGAGAGTGGGCGAGGGAGAGAGAATGGGCGAGTGAGAGTGGGCGGGAGAGAGAGAGTGGGCGAGAGAGAGAGAGTGGGAGAGAGTAAGCGAGTGGGCGAGAGAGACAGTGGGCGAGAGAGAGAGTGGGCGAGAGAGGGAGAATGGTTGAGAGAGAGAGAGTGGGCGACAGAGGGTGTCAGCGAGAGAGAGTGGGGGTGAGAGAGAGTGGGCGAAAGAGAGAGAGAGTGGGCGAGGGAGAGAGAATGGGCGAGTGAGAGTGGCCGGGAGAGAGAGAGTGGGCGAGAGATGAGTGGGAGAGAGAGAGAGAGAGAGAGAGAGTGAGTGCGTGACGGAGAGAGAATGGGCGGGTTAGAGTGTGCGGAAGAGAGAGATTGGGCAAGACAGACTGAGTGGGCGAGAGTGAGAGAGTGGGGGAGAGAGAGTGGGCAAGAGAGAGAGTGGGGGAGAGAGAGAGTGGGGGAGAGAGAGCGGGCGAGGGAGAGACTGAGCGAGAGAGAGAGTGGGCGAGAGAGAGAGAGTGGGCGAGAGAGAGTGGGCGAGAGTGAGAGTGGGTGAGAGAGAGAGACAGTTGGAGAGAAAGAGGACGAGAGGGAGACTGGGCGAGAGACAGTGGGTGAGAGAGAGAGTGGGAGAGAGTGAGAGAGGGGGCAAGAGAGAGAATGGCTGTGAGAGAGAGTGGTGAGGGAGAGACAGTGGGCGAGAGTGAGAGAGTGGGCGAGCGAGAGTGGAAGAGAATGAGAGAGGGGCAGAGGGAGAGAGTGGGCAAGAGAGAGAGTGTGGGTGACAGAGAGTGGGCGAGAGAGAGAGAGGGGATAAGAGAGGGAGTGGGCGAGAGAAAGCGTGTGAGTGAGAAAGTGGGAGTGAGAGAGTGGGTGAGAGAAAGAGTGGGAGTGAGAGAGTGGGGTGAGAGAGAGTGGGTGAGAGTGAGGGAGTGGGCGAGAGAGAGATTGGGGTGAGAGAGTGTGGGCAAGGGAGATAGTGGGCGAGAGAGAGAGTGGGCGAGAGCAGGTGTGGGCGAGAGAGTGTGCACGTGAGAGTGAGAGAGGGGGCAGAGAGAGATAGTGCACAAGAAAGAGAGTGGGCGAGAGAGAGGGAGAGAGAGAATAGACGAGAGAAAGACTGGGCGAAAGAGTGAATGGGTGAGAGAGAGAGTGAGGGTGAGTGAGAGTGTGGGGGAGAGAGAGGGTGGGCAAGAGAGAGAGTGGGCGAGAGTGAGGGTGGGGGAGAGAGAGATAGTGGAAGAGAGAGAGAGTGGGTGAGAGAGAAACTGGGCGAGTTAGGAGTTGGTGAGAGAGAGAGTGGGAGAGAAAGAGTGGGCGATAGAGACAGAGTGGGCGAGAGTCGGTGAGAGAGAGTGGTGAGAGAAAGAGTGCGCGAGAGAGAGAGTGGGCAAGAGAGAGAGAGGGTGAGAGAGTGTGGGCGAGAGAGAGTGTGGGCGATAGAGAAAGAGTAGGCGAGAGAAAGAGTGGGCGACAGACAGTGGGTCAGAGAGAGTGAAGGCGAGAGAGAGAGTGGGCGAGAGAGTGTGCGTCAGAGAGTGGGCGAGAGACAGTGGGCGAGAGAAAGAGTGGAAGTGAGAGAGTGGGGGTGAGACAGAGTGGGCGAGAGAGAGTGTGGGCGACAGTGAGTGAGGGGGCAGAGGGAGAATGGGCGAGAGAGAGTGGGTGAGAGAGAGGGGGCAGAGGGAGATAGTGGGCAAGAGTGAGAGAGTGGGCAAAGGGAGTGGGCGAGAGAGAGTGTGGGTGAGAGAGAGACTGCGCAACAGAGAGATTGGGTGAGAGAGATGTGCGAGAGAGAGAAAGAGTGGGCGAAAGAGAGTGGGCGAGAGAGAGATTGTCGAGAGAGAGTGTGAGTGGGCGAGAGAGAGAGTCTGGGCGAGAGAGAGAGTGGGCAAGAGAGAGAGTGGGTGAGAGAGAGAGTGGAAGAGAGAGAGAGTGGGTGAGAGAGAAACTGGGCGTGTTAGGAGTTGGTGAGAGAGAGAGTGGGAGAGAGACAGAGTGGGCGATAGAGACAGAGCGGGCGAGAGTCGGTGAGAGAGAGTGGTGAGATAAAGAGTGGGCAAGAGAGAGAGTGGGCGAGAGAGAGAGGGTGAGAGAGTGTGGGCGAGAGAGAGTGTGGGCGATAGAGAAAGAGTAGGCGAGAGAAAGAGTGGGCGACAGAGAGTTGGTGAGAGACAGTGAAGGCGAGAGAGAGAGTGGAAATGAGAGAGTGGGGGTGAGACAAAGCGGGCAAGAGAGAGTGTGGGAGAGAGTGAGTGAGGGGGCAGAGGGAGAGTGGGTGAGAGAGAGTGGGTGAGAGAGAGGGGGCAGAGGGAGATAGTAGGCGAGAGAGAGAGTGGGCAAAGGGAGTGGGCGAAAGAGAGTGTGGGTGAGAGAGAGTGTGGGCGAGACAGAGAGTGGGTGAGAGTGAGACTGAGCGAGAGTGAGAGAGTGGGCGAGAGAAAGTGGGGGAGAGAGTGAGAGAGTGGGGGAGAGAGAGTGGGCGAGAGAGAGTGTGGGCGAGAGAGAGAGTGGGAGAGAGAGAGGGCGAGAGAGAGTGGGCGAAAGAAAGTGTGGGCAATAGAGAAAGATTAGGTGAGAGAGAGAGTGGGCGAGAGAGGGAGTGGGTGTGAGAGAGAGAAAGGGCGAGAGAGAGAGTGGGTTAGAGAGAGAGTGAGAGGGCTAGAGTGAGAGATTGGGCGAGAGAGAGTGTGGGTGAGAGAGAGAGTGGGTGAGAGAGAGAGAAAGGGCGAGAGTGAGAGAGTGGGTGAGAGAGTGAGAGGGCTAGAGAGAGAGTGGGTGAGAGAGTGTGCGACAGAGAGTGGGTGAGACAGAATGGGCGAGAGAGAGAGTTGGCGAGAGAGAGGGGGCAGAGGGAGATAGTGGGCGAGAGAGAGAGTGGGCAAGAGGGAGTGAGTGAGAGAGAGTGTGGGCGAGAGAGAGAAAGAGTGGGCGAAAGAGAGTGGGCGAGAGATAGAGTGAGTGGGCGATAGAGAGAGTGTGGGTGAGAGTGAGAGGGGGAAGAGGGACATTGTGGGCGAGAGAGAGAATGGGCGAGAGAGAGTGGGCGAGAGAGAGAGTGTGGGTGAGAGTGAGAGTGAGTGGGCGAGAGAGAGAGTGTGGGTGAGAGTGAGAGGGGGAAGAGGGACATAGTGGGCGAGAGAGAGAATGGGCGAGAGAGAGTGGGCGAGAGTGAGAGAGTGGGCGAGAGAGAGAGTGTGGGTGAGAGTGAGAGTGAGTGGGCGAGAGAGAGAGTGTGGGTGAGAGTGAGAGGGGGAAGAGGGACATAGTGGGCGAGACAGAGAGTTGGCGAGAGAGAGTGGGCGAGAATGAGAGAGTGGGCGAGAGAGAGAGTGTGGGTGAGAGTGAGAGTGAGTGGGCGAGAGAGAGAGTGTGGGTGAGAGTGAGAGGGGGAAGAGGGACATAGTGGGCGAGACAGAGAGTTGGCGAGAGAGAGTGCGCGAGAATGAGAGATTGGGCGAGAGAGAGAGTGGGCAGGAGAGAGTGTGAGCGAGACAGAGAGTGGGTGAGAGAGTGAGAGGGCTAGAGTGAGAGAGTGGGCGAGAGAGAGTGTGGGTGAGAGAGAGAGTGGGTGAGAGAGAGAGTGGGTGAGACAGAGAGTGGGTGAGCGTGAAACTGGGCCAAAGAAAGAGTGGATGAGAGAGAGTGGGCGAGAGTGAGACTGGGCGAGAGAGAGTGAGTGGGCGAGACAGAGAGTGGGCGAGACCGAGAGTGGAAGAGAATGAGAGAGTGGGCGAGAGAGAGAGTGGTAGAGAATGAGAGAGTGGGCGTGGGAGAGAGTGGGCGAGAGAGAGAGTAGGAGAGAGTAAGAGAGTGGGCGAGAGAGAGAGTGGGTGAGCGTGAGACTGGACGAGAGTGTGAGTGGGCGAGACAGAGAGTGGGCGAGACCGAGAGTGGAAGAGAATGAGAGAGTGGGCGAGAGAGAGAGAGGTAGAGAATGAGAGAGTGGGCGTGGGAGAGAGTGGGCGAGAGAGAGAGTAGGAAAGAGTAAGAGAGTGGGCGAGAGAGAGTGTGGTAGAGAATGAGAGAGTGGGCGTGGGAGAGAGTGGGCGAGAGAGAGAGTAGGAGAGAGTAAGAGAGTGGGCCAGAGAGAGAGTGGGTGAGCGTGAGACTGGACGAGAGTGTGAGTGGGCGAGACAGAGAGTGGGCGAGACCGAGAGTGGAAGAGAATGAGAGAGTGGGCGAGAGAGAGAGTGGTAGAGAATGAGAGAGTGGGCGTGGGAGAGAGTGGGCGAGAGAGAGAGTAGGAAAGAGTAAGAGAGTGGGCGAGAGAGAGTGTGGGTGAGAGAGAAAGCGGGCGAGAGAGAGAGTGGGCGAGACACAGTGTGGGTGAGAGAGAGACCGGACCAAAGAGAGAGTGGGCGAGAGTGTGACTGGGCGAGAGTGAGAGAGTGGGCGAGAGAGAGAGTGGGAGAGAGTGAGAGAGTGGGCGAGATATAGAGTGGGTGAGTGAAAGAGTGAGAGAGAGAGAGTGAGAGAGTGGGTGAAAGATAGTGTGGCCGAGAGAGAGTGGGCAAGAGGGAGTGGGTGAGAGAGAGACTGGACGAAAGATTAGGTGAGAGAGAGTGGGCGAGAGAGAGAAAGAGTGGGCGATAGAGAGAGTGTGGGTGAGAGTGAGAGGGGGGAAGAGGGACATAGTGGGCGAGAGAGAGAGTGGGCGAGAGAGAGTGGGCGAGAGAGAGAGAGAGTGGGAGAGAGAGTGGTCATGAGAGAGTGTTGGAGAGACAGAGAGTGGGTGAGAGAGATAGTGGGCGAGAGAGAGTGGATGAGAGAGAGAGTGGGTGAGAGAGAGAGTGGGCGAGAGAGAGATAGTGGGCGAGAGAGAGTGGATGAGAGAGAGAGTGGGCGAGAGAGAGAGTGGGCGAGAGAAGAGTGGGCGAGAGAGAGAAAGCGGGCGAGAGAGAGAGTGGGTGAGAGAGAGTGGGCGAGAGAGAGAGTGGGTGAGAGAGAGAGTGAGCGAGAGAGAGAAAGCGGGCGAGAGAGAGAGTGGGCGAGAGAGAGAGTGGGTGAGAGAGAGAGTGAGCGAGAGAGAGAAAGCGGGCAAGACAGAGAGTGGGTGAGAGAGATAGTGGGCGAGGGAGAGTCGGCGGGAGAGAGAGTGGGCAAGAGAGAGAGTGAGTGGGCGATAGAGAGAGTGTGGGTGAGAGTGAGAGGGGGGAAGAGGGACATAGTGGGCGAGAGAGAGAGTGGGCGTGAGAGAGTGGGCGAGAGAGAGAATGGGAGAGAGTGAGAGAGTGCGTGAGAGAGAGTGGGCGAGAGAGAGAGTGGGAGAGAGTGAGAGAGTGGGAGAGAGTGTGAGAGTGGGCGAGAGAGAGTGGGAGAGAGTGAGAGAGTGGGCGAGAGAGAGTGTGGGCGAGAGAGAGAGTGAGTGGGCGAGAGAGAGAGTGTGGGTGAGAGTAAGAGGGGCAAGAGGGACATAGTGGGCGAGAGAGAGAATGGGCGAGAGAGAGTGGGCGAGAGTGAGAGAGTGGGCGAGAGAGAGAATGGGCAAGAGAGAGCATTGGCAAGAGAGAGTGGGCGAGAGTGAGAGAGTGGGAGAGAGAGTGGTCATGAGAGAGTGTTGGAGAGACAGAGAGTGGGCGAGAGAGAGAGTAGGCGGGAGAGAGAGTGGGCAAGAGAGAGAGTGGGTGAGAGAGATCCTGGGCGAGGGAGAGTAGGCGGGAGAGAGAGTGGGCAAGAGAGAGAGTCGGTGAGAGAGAGAGTGGGCGAGAGAGTGGGTGAGAGAGAGTGTGGGCGAGGGAGAGTGGGCGTGAGAGAGAGTGTGTGTGAGAGAGAGAGTGGGCAAGAGAGAGTGTGTGAGAGAGAGAGTGAGCGAGGGAGAGTGGGCGTGAGAGAGAGATTGGACAAGAGAGAGAGTGGGTGAGAGAGAGAGTGGGTGAGAGAGAGAGTGGGCAAGAGAGTGTGGGCGAGACAGAGAGTGGGTGAGAGAGATCCTGGGCGAGGGAGAGTAGGCGGGAGAGAGAGTGGGCAAGAGAGAGAGTCGGTGAGAGAGAGAGTGGGTGAGAGAGATAGTGGGCGAGGGAGAGTGGGCGTGAGAGAGAGAGTGTGTGAGAGAGAGAGTGGGCGAGAGAGAGACAGTGGGTGAGAGAGAGAGAGAGTGGGCGTGAGAGAGTGGGCGAGAGAGAGAGTGGGCAAGAGAGAGTGTGTGAGAGAGAGTGTGGGCGAGAGAGAGAGTGGGTGAGAGAGAGAGTGGGCAAGAGAGAGGGTGGTGGAGAGGGAGAGTGGGTTAGAGAGAGAGTCAGCGAGAGAAAGAGTGGGCAAGGGAGGGTGGGCGGGAGAGAAAGTGGGCAAGAGAGAGAGTGGGTGAGAGAGAGAGTGGGCGTGAGAGAGAGTGGGTGAGAGAGAGAGTGGGCGTGAGAGAGAGTGGGTGAGAGAGAGAGTGGGCGTGAGAGAGAGTGGGTGAGAGAGAGAGAGAGTGGGCAAGGGAGAGAGTGGGCGAGAGAGAGTGTGTGAGAGAGAGAGAGTGGGCGAGAGAGAGAGTGGGCGAGAGAGAGTGTGTGAGAGAGAGAGAGTGGGCGAGAGAGAGAGTGGGTGTGAGAGAGTGGGCGAGAGAGAGAGTGGGTTAGAGAGAGAGTGAGCGAGAGAGAGAAAGTGGGCGAGAGAAAGAGTGGGCGAGAGAGATAGTGCACGAGAGAGAGTGGGCAAGAGAGAGCGTGGGCAAGAGAGAGAGTGAGTGAGAGAGAGAGTGGGCGAGAGAGAGAGTGGGCGAGAGAGAGAGAGAGACTGAGCGAGAGAGAGAAAGTGGGCGAGAGAAAGAGTGGGCGAGAGATATAGTGCACGAGGGAGAGTGGGTGGGAGAGAGAGAGTGGGCAAGAGAGAGTGTGTGAGAGAGAGAGTGGGCGAGAGAGAGAGAGAGTGTGAGAGAGAGAGTGGGAAAGAGAGAGTGTGTGAGAGAGAGTGTGGGCGAGAGAGAGAGTGGGCGAGAGAGAGTGTGTGAGAGAGAGAGAGTGGGCGAGAGGGAGAGAGTGGGTGTGAGAGAGTGGGCGAGAGAGAGAGTGGGTTAGAGAGAGAGTGAGCGAGAGAGAGAAAGTGGGCGAGAGAAAGAGTGGGCGAGAGAGATAGTGCACGAGAGAGAGTGGGCAAGAGAGAGCGTGGGCAAGAGAGAGAGTGAGTGAGAGAAAGAGTGGGCGAGAGAGAGAGTGGGCGTGAGAGAGAGTGGGTGAGAGAGAGAGTGGGCGTGAGAGAGAGTGGGTGAGAGAGAGAGTGGGCGTGAGAGAGAGTGGGTGAGAGAGAGAGAGAGTGGGCGAGAGAGAGAGAGTGGGCGAGAGAGAGTGTGTGAGAGAGAGAGAGTGGGCGAGAGGGAGAGAGTGGGTGTGAGAGAGTGGGCGAGAGAGAGAAAGTGGTCGAGAGAAAGAGTGGGCGAGAGAGATAGTGCACGAGAGAGAGTGGGCAAGAGAGAGCGTGGGCAAGAGAGAGAGTGAGTGAGAGAGAGAGTGGGCGAGAGAGAGAGTGGGCAAGAGAGAGAGTGGGTTAGAGAGAGAGTTAGCGAGAGAGAGAAAGTGGGCGAGAGAGAGAGTCGGCGAGAGAGAGTGGGCAAGAGAGAGAGTGGGCGAGAGAGAGAGTGGGCGAGAGGGAGAGTGGGCGAGAGGGAGAGTGGGTGAGAGAGTGTGTGAGAGAGAGAGTGAGCGAGAGAGAGAGAGTGGGTGTGAGAGAGAGAGTGGGCGAGAGAGAGAGAGTGGGCGAGAGAGTGGGCGAGAGAGAGAGGGTGGGCAAGAGAGAGAGTGGGCGAGAGAGAGAGTGGGTGAGAGAGTGTGTGAAAAGAGAGAGTGAGTGAGAGAGAGAGTGGGTGTGAGAGAGAGAGTGGGTGTGAGAGAGAGTGGGTGTGAGAGAGAGTGGATGAGAGAGAGTGGGTGAGAGAGAGAGAGTGGGCGAGAGAGAGAGTGGGCAAGAGAGAGAGTGGGCGAGAGGGAGAGTGGATGAGAGAGAGTGGGTGAGAGAGAGAGAGTGGGCGAGAGAGAGTGGGCGAGAGAGAGAGTGGGCGAGATATAGAGTGGGTGAGTGAAAGAGTGAGAGAGAGAGAGTGGGCGAGAGAGAGAGAGTGGGCAAGAGAGAGAGGTGAGAGAGCGCGAGAGGGGTGAGAGAGAGAGGGGAGAGAGACATGGGTGTGAGAGGGGTCAGAGAGAAAGGGTGAGATAGTGAGGGTGTGAGAGGGAAGGGGTGTGAGAGAGAGACAGGGCGTGAGAGAGAGGGAGTGAGAGTGAGAGGGTGTGAGTGTGAGAGGGTGTGAGAGAGAGAGGGGTGTGAGAGAGAGAGGGACTGAGAAAGAGGGAGTGAGAGTGAGCGCGAGAGGGGTGAGAGAGGGAGAGGGTGTGTGAGAGAGAGGGAGCGAGAGAGGGTGGGTGAGAGAGAGTGGTTGAGAGAGAGTGGGCGAGAGAGAGAGTGAGAGGGGGGCAGAAGTAGAGAGTGGGCGTGAAAGAGAGTGGGCGAGATGGAGTGGGAGAGTGTAGGGGGCAAGGGAGAGAGAACGTGTGAGAGAGGGAGGTGAGAGAGAGAATGAGGGTGAGAGAGCGCGAGAGGGGTGAGAGAGAGAATGTTAAGAGCGAGAAGGTGTGAGGAAGAGAAGGGGGTGAGAGAGAGGGGCTGAGAGAGAGGGGATGAGAGAGAGAGAGAGGGTGAGAGAGAGAGGGGTGAGGGAGTGTCATGAAAGAGAGGGGTAGAGAGAGAGGGAGAGAGAGAGGGGTGTAAGGAAGAGGGGTGAGAGAGGGGCGTGTGAGAGAGACAGGGGTGAGACAGAGAAGGCTGAGGGGGGGTGAGAGAGATGTGAGAGAGAGAGGGTGAGAGAGAGAAGGAGTGAGAGAGAGGGGGGTGAGAGAGGGAGAGAGAGGGGTGAGAGAGAGAGGGTGAGAGAGAGAGAGGGTGAGATATAGAGTGTGGGTGAGATAGAGTGGTGAGAGAGATAGAGAGGGGTGTAAGAGAGAGGGGTGTAAGAGAGAGGGGTGAGAGTGCGGGATGAGAGAGAGGGGAAGGGAGAGAGAGGGAGAAAGAAGGAGAGAGAGAGTAATGTAAGAGAGAGGGGTGAGAGTATGAGCGGGCTGAGAGAGGGATGAGAGAGAGGGAGGAGTGTAAGAGAGAGGGGGTAAAAGAGGGATGATAGAGAGCGGAGTGAGAGAGATAAGTGAGAGAGAGAGAGAGGCGTGAGAGAGAGAGACGGGGTGAGACAGAGGGGTCGAGAGAGAGGCAGTGTGTTAGAGAGGGCAGTGAAAGAGAGAGGGTGAGAGAGAGAGGAGTGAGAGAGAGAAAGGTGAGAGCGAGAGAATGTGTGTGTGTGAGAGAGAGGTGAGAGAGAGGGTTGAGAGAGAGAGGTGTAAGAGAGAGAGGCTGAGAGAGAGGGGTGAGAGGGAGATAGGGGTGAGAGAGAGGGGCGTGAGAGAGAGAGACAGAGAGAAGGGCTGAGACAGAGAGGGTGAGAGAGAGGGGTGAGACTGTGAGAGGGTGAGAGAGAGAGAGAGAGGAGTGAGAGACAGAGAGGGAGCGAGAGAGAGAGTCGGGTGAGGGAGAGAGAGGGCTGAGAGAGGGGTGAACGAGAGAGAGAGGGGTGAGAGAGAGCGGGTGTGTGAGAGAGAGAAAGGATGAGAGAGAGGGGAGTGAGAGAGAGGAGGTGAGACAGACATGGGGTGAGAGAGAGAGGGATGAGAGAGGTGTGATGAGTGAGAGAGCGTGTTGAGAGAGAGGCGATGAGAGAGAGAGAGAGGGAGAGAGAGGGACGGGGTGAGAGAGTCAGGGGGTGAGAGACGGGAGAGAGAGAGAAAGGTGGTGAGAGAGACAGGGGGCGGGATTGAGGGAGTGTGTGAGAGACGGGGTGAAAGAAAGAGAGGGTGAGAGAGAGGGGTGAGAGAGAGGGGTCAGCTAGAGCATGGAGTGAGAGAGAAAGGGGCGAGAGAGAGAGGGGTGAGAGAAAAGGGTGAGAGAGAGAGGGGTCGAGAGTGAGGGAGTGTGTGAGAGAGGGGCGTGAATGAGAGGTGAGAGAGAGGTGTGAGGGAGAGATGGGTGTGAGAGAGAGAGGGGAGAGAGAGGGGTGAGAGAGAGGGATGCGGGTGGGAGAGAGAGGGGTTGACAGAGAGAAAGGGTGGGAGAGAGAGGAGGTGAGACAGACAGGTGGTGTGAGTGGGGCGTGAGTGAGAGGGTGAGTGAGAGTGGTTAGACAGAGAGAGGGGTGAGAGAGAGAGGGGATGAGTGAGAGAGGGTGTTGAGAGAGAGGTGGCGAGAGAGACGGGGGTGAGATTGAGGGAGTGTGTGAGAGATGAGTTGAAAGACAGAGAGGGGTGAGTGAGAGCATGGGGTGCGAGAGAGAGGGGTGCGAGAGAGAGGGTTGAGAGAGAGAGGGGTGAGAGAGAGAGGGGTGAGATAGAGAGGGGTGAGAGAGGTGGGTGAGAGAGAGGGGTTTGAGACGATGAGGGTTGAGAGAGAGGTGTGAGAGAGAGTGAGAGAAAGAGGTTTTGAGAAAGGGGTGAGAGAGAGGGGTTTGAGAGAGAGTGGAGGATGAGAAATGGGTGAGACAGATAGAGAGAGGTTTAAGAGACAGGGGAGAGAGAGTGGGATGAGAGAGCAGGGTAAAGAGAGAGGGGAAGAGAGACTGAGTGGTGTAAGAGAGAGGGGTGAGAGTATGTGAGGGCTGAGAGAGGGGTGAGAGAGAGGGAGGAGTGTAAGAGAGAGAGGGGTAAGAGAGGGATGAGAGAGAGGAGTCAGAGAGAGAAGGGTGAGAGCGAGAGAGAGAGAGGGTGAGAGAGAGGGGTAAGAGAGAGGGTTGAGAGAGAGAGGGGTGAGTGAGAGAGGGTGTTGAGAGAGAGACGGCAAGAGAGATAGGGGGGCGAGATTGAGGGCGTGTGTGAGAGACGGGTGAAAGACAGAGAGGGTAAGAGAAAAGGGTGAATTCTAGGGGTGAGCGAGAGCATGGGTTGAGAGAGAGAGAGAGGGGTGAGAGAGGAGGCGAGAGAGAGGAGTCAAAGATAGAAGGGTGAGAGCGAGAGAGAGAAAGGGTGGGAGAGAGAGGAGGTGAGACAGACAGGTGGTGTGAGTGGAGGGTGAGAGAGAGTGTGAGAGAGGGGGGTGAGACAGAGAGAGGGGTGAGAGAGAGAGAGGGGATGAGCGAGAGAGGGTGTTGAGAGAGAGGTGGCGAGAGAGACAGGGGGTGAGATTGAGGGAGTGTGTGAGAGATGGGTGAAAGAAAGAGAGGGTGAGAGAGAGGGATGAGAGGAGTCAGACAGAGAAGGGTGAGAGCGAGAGAGAGAGAGGGTTGAGAGAGAGAGGGGTGAGTGAGAGAGGGTGTTGAGAGAGAGGCGGCGAGGGAGATGGGGAGGAGATTGAGGGAGTGTGTGAGAGACGGGTGAAAGACAGAGAGGGTGAGGTAGAGGGGTGAGAGAGAGGGGCATGAGTGAGAGAGAGAGGGTGAGAAAGATAAGGGGATGAGAGAGAGATGGGGGTGTGAGCGGTTGAGAGAGAGCGGGTGAGAGTGTGAGATAGAGTGTGGGTGAGAGAGACCGTGGGTAAGCGTGGGAGAGAGGGTGAGGTGGTGAGAGAGAGAGGTTGAGAGAACGAGAGAGGGGGTGTGAGATAGAGGGGTGAGAGATAGTGGGGTTTGAGAGAGAGTGAGAGAGAGGGATGAGTGAGATAGTGAGTTGAGATAGAGAGAACGGGTGAGAAGAGAGGTGAGGGAGAGAGGGGGTGAGAGAGAGAGAATGTGTATGCGAGATGGTGTTGAGAGAGAGGGGGTGAGAGAGCGAGACGAGGTGAGACAGGGGTGAGAGAGAGGCGGTGAGAGAGAGGAGGGGAGACAGACTGGAGGTAAGAGAGAGGGGGTGAGAGAGGGGGTGAGAGAGAGGGTGAGAGAGAGGGTGAGACAGGCGGGGAGAGAGAGGGGTGTGAGAGAGAGGGGAGATGAGTGAGAGACGGTGTTGAGAGAGGGGAGGTGAGAGAGAGGGGGAGAGAGTAATGGGGTGAGAGAGTGACGGGGGTGAGAAACAGGGAGAGATGGGGGGGAGAGAGGGGGGAGAGAGAGCGGTGTAAGAGAGAGAGGGATGAGAATAGGAGAAGGCTTAGAGAGGGGTGAGAGAGAGAGGGAGGTGTGTAAGAGAGAGGGGGGTAAGAGAGGGATGAGAGAGAGGGTTAGAGAGCAGAGGGGGAGAGAGAGCTGAGAGAGAGAGGGCTGAGAGAGACGGGAGAGAGAGAGAGACGGGGTGCGAGAGAGAGGGCGAGAGAGAGGCAGTGTGTGAGCGAGGGCGGTGAAAGAGAGAGAGGGGCTGAGAGACAAGGGAGAGATAGAGGGGGTAGAGAGAGGAGGGACACAGAGAGAGGGAGAGAAAGAGAGGGTCGAGAGAGAGGCGCGAGAGTGTGAGGGGGACAGAAAGAGGTGGTGCGAGAAACAGGGGGCGAGAGGGAGGGAGTGTGTGAGAGACGGGGAGAAAGAGAGAGAGTGAGGGAGAGCGGTGAGTGAGAGGGGAGAGAGAGCATGGCATGAGAGAGGGGTGAGAGAGAGGGAGTGTGTGAGAGAGGGGAGTGTAAGAGAGAGAGGGTGAGTGAGAGAGGGTGAGAGAGAGAGATGGCTGAGAGAGAGAAGGGTGGGAGAGAGAGAGAGGGATGAGAGAGCGAGGGGGTGAGAGAGAGGGAGTGTGTGAGAGGTGGGTTGAAAGGGAGAGAGTGTGAGAGAGAGGGGTGAGGGAGAGAAGGGTGAGAGCGAGAGAGAGAGTGGATGAGAGAGAGAGAGGGATGCGAGAGGGAGGGTGTGAGAGGGGGTGAGAGACAGTGGGTGAGAGAGAGAGGGGGATGAGAGACAGAGAGGGGGAGAGAGAGAGGGGTGAGAAAGAGAGGGGTGAAAGAGAGAGAGGGGTGAGAGAGCGCGGGGTGAGAGAGAGAGGGTAAGATGGAGAGATTGAGGGATGAGAGAGAGGGTTGAGAGAGAGAGGGGTGAGTGAGATAGTGAAGTGAGATAGAGTGAACGGGTGAGAGAGAGAGAGAGAGGTGTGAGAGAGAGAGGGAATGAGTGAGAGAGGGTATTGCGAGAGAGGCAGTGAGAGAGAGGGGCATGGGAGAGAGGAGGTGAGAGAGACGGGGGTGGGAGAGGGGGATGAGAGATAGAGAGGGGTGAGATAGAGAGGGGTGAGAGAGTGAGGGGGGTGAGGGAGAGAAGGGTGAGAGCGAGAAAGAGAGTGGGTGAGAGAGAGAGGGATGAGAGAGAGGGTGTGAGAGAGGCTTAAGAGAGTGAGGGGGTGAGAGGGGGGTGAGAGAGAGAGCAGTGAGAGAGAGAGAGGGATGAGAGACTGAGAGGGAGTGAGAGAGAGAGAGTCGGGTGAGGTAGAGAGAGGGGAGAGAGAGGTGTGAGAAAGAGAGGGGTGAAAGAGAGTGAGGGGTGAGAGAGAGAGACGGGGTGAAAGAGAGAGAGGGTGAGAGGGACAGATAGAGGGATGAGAGAGAGGGTTGAGAGAGAGAGGGGTGAGTGAGATAGTGAAGTGAGATAGAGAGAACGGGTGAGAGAGAGAGGTGTGAGAGAGAGGAGGTGAGTGAGAGAGGGTGTTGCGAGAGAGACAGTGAGAGAGAGAGGTGTATGAAAGAGAGAGGAGGTGAGACAGACGGGGGTGAGAAAGAGGGGGTGAGAGATAGAGAGGGGTGGAGAGAGAGGAGCTGAGACAGACAGGGGGTGAGAGAGACGGGGTGAGAGAGAGGGGATGAGAGAGAGGGTGAGAGAGAGTGGTGAGACAGAGAGAGGGGTGAGAGAGAGGGGGATGAGTGAGAGAGGGTGTTGGGAGCGAGGCGGTGAGAGAGAGAGTGGGAGAGACAGTGATGGGGTGAGATAGTGAGGGGGTGTGAGATAGAGGGGCTGAGAGACAGGGAGAGAGATAGAGGGAGAGAGAGAGGAGGGAGAGAGTGAGGGGGAGAGAGAAAGGCGCGAGAGAGGGGGGCGAGAGAGAGAGAGAGACGGCGAGAGAGACGGAGGTGAGAGGGACTGTGTGAGAGACGGTGTGAAAGAGAGAGAGGGTGAGGGAGGGGGTGAGAGAGGGGGTGAGCGAGAGGTTGGGGTGAGAGAGAGAGAGGGTGAGAGACAGGGGTGACAGAGAGGGGGTGAGAGATGGGTGAGCGAGAGAGAGAGACGGCGATAGAGACAGGGGGCGAGAGAGAGGGGAGTGTGTGAGAGACGGGGTGAAAGAGAGAGAGGGTGAGGGAGAGGGGTGAAAGAGAGGGGTGAGCGAGAGGATAGGGTGAGAGAGTGGGGGTGAGAGAGAGAGTAGTGAGGGAGAGAGGGGAGAGAGAGTGACGTGGTGAGAGAGTCAGGGGGTGAGAGACAGGGGGAGAGATAGAGGGCGAGAGAGGGGGGAGAGAGAGGGGAGAGAGAGAGGGTGGAGAGTGTGACAGGGAAGAGAGAGAGGCGAGAGAGAGAGGAGGCGAGAGAGAAAGGGGCGACAGAGACGGGGCGAGAGAGAGGGAGTGTGTGAGAGACGGGGTGAAAGCGATAGAGGGTGAGAGAGGGGTGAGAGAGAGAGGGGTGAGCGAGAGCATGGGGTGAGAGAGAGGGGGGAAGAGAGAGAGGGAGATGAGAGAGACGCAGTGCGTGGGGGGGGGGTGAAAGAGAGAGAGTTTGAGAGGGAGAGGGGTGAGAGAGAGGGGTGAGAGAGAGGGGTGAAAGAGAGGGGTGTGAGAGAGAGAGAGGTTGAGTGGGAGAGAGGTGAGAGAGAGGGGCGAGAGAGAGGGGATGAGAGAGAGGGGGGCGAGAGAGTGACGGGGTGAGTGAGGGGGTTAGAGAGAGAGGGTTTGAGAGAATGGGCAGAGATAGAGGGGGAGAGAGAGGGGGGAGAGAGAGAGAGGGGTTGAGTGAGAGAGTGTGTTGAGAGAGAGGCAGTGAGAGAGAGAGGGGTTGGGATAGAGAGGAGGTGAGGCAGACACGGGGTGAGAGAGAGGGGTGAGAGAGAGGGTGAGAGAGAGTGGTGAGAGAGAGTGAGGTAAGAGAGAGGGGTGAGAGAGGGCTGAGAGAGAGAGATGGGTGAGAAGAGGGTTAAGAGAGAGAGATGTAAGAGAGAGGGGTGAAAGCGAGAGAGAGAGAGAGGGTGAGAGAGAGGGGTGAGAGGGAGAGGGGTGAGAGAGAGGGGCGTGACACAGAGAGAGAGGGGTGAGAGAGGGGGGTGAGAGAGAGGGGCGTGAGACAGAGAGAGAGGGGTGAGAAAGAGAGTGTGGTCGAGAGAGAGAGTGGGTGAGAGAGAGAGTGAGAGAGATTGTGAGCGAGAGGGAACGTGAGTGAGAGAGTGTGAGCAAGAGACGGAGGGAGTGAGGAAGAGAGGGGGTGAGAGAGAGCGGCGTGTCAGGGAGAGTTTCTGAGAGTTGGGTGAGAGAAAGGGGGTAAGAGAGAGGCGGGAAAGAGAGGGGGGAAGAGAGAGGGGTGAGAGAGGGGGTTGAGAGGGGTGAGAGAGAGCGGAAGAGAGAGAGAGTGGATGGGATGGGGGAGAGAGGCGCGAGAGAAGGGGAGAGAGAGGGGTGAGAGAGAGGGATGAGAGAAAGGGATGAGAGAGTGGGGTGAAAGACCGGTGAGAGAGAGGGGAGTGAGAGGGGGGAGAGACAAGAGGGAGAGAGGAGTGTGAGAGAAATGGGGTGAGATGGGTGGAGAGAGAGGGGAGAGAGAGGGGGGAGAGAGAGGGGAGAGGTAGGGAGAGAGAGGAGGAGAGAGGGAGAGAGAGAGCGGGAGAGGGGGGAGACAGAAGGGGAGAGCGGGGGTCAGAGAGAGGGGGAGAGAGAGGGAGGGGTGAGGGAGGGGGAGAGATGTGGCGAGAGAGAGTGGGGAGAGAGGGGGGAGAGAGAGGTGGAGAGAAAGGGGAGGGAGGGGTGAGAGTGAGGAATGATAGAGGGGTGAGAGAGGGGGGAGAGGGGGAGGAGGGGTTGAGAGAAGGGGAGAGAGGGGGGAGAGAGAGAGGGGGTTGAGAGGGATGAAACAGCGGGAGACATATGGGGAAGGGGATGGGGAGAGAGGGGGTAGAGAAGGGGTAGAGAGAGGAGTAGAGGGAGAGGGTGGCAGAGAGAGGGGTGACAGAGAGGGGTGAGAGAGCGGTGAGAGAGTGGTGAGAGAGAGGGGAGTGAGAGAGGGGTGTGAGACGGGGGAAAAACGGGAGGAGAGAGGAGTGTGAGAGAAGGGTGAATGAGAGGGGGATGGGAGAGATGGTGTGAGAGAAATGGGGTGAGATGGGTGGAGAGAGGGAGGAGAGAGAGAGGAAAGAGAGGAGGGAGAGAGGGGAGAGGTGGGGTAGAGAGAGGAGGAGAAAGAGGGAGAGAGAGAGCGGGAGAGACGGGGAGACAAAGGAGGGAGAGCGGGGGGCTTAGATAGAGGGGAGAGACGGGAGGAGAGAGGGTGTGAGAGAAGGGTGAGAGAGAGTGGGAGGGGAGAGAGAGTGTGAGAGAAATGGGGTGAGATGGGTGGAGAAAGGGGAAAGAGAGGAGGGAGAGAGGGCAGTGGTGGGGGAGAGAGAGGAAGAGAGAGGGAGAGAGAGGGGGAGAGAGAGGGGAGAGAGAGGGGGGAGATGGGAGAGCGAGGGGCAGAGACAGTGGGGGGAGAGGGGGGGAGAGAGAGGGGGAGAGAGGTGTAAGAGAGAGGAATGAGAGAGAGGTGAGAGAGAGGGGAGAAGGGGAGTGAGGTGGGCGAGAGAGATGGGGGAGTGTGAGGGGTGAGAGAGTGGTGTGAGAGAGAGAGGGGTGAGACAGAGGGGTGAGACAGAGGGGAGGGGAAGAGGGTGAGGGAGGGGAGAGAGGGGGAGAAGTGTGAGGGGGAGAGAGGGGAGAAAGGGGGAGTGAGAGAGGTGGAGTGAGAGAGGGGGAATAGAGCACAAGGGGGCAGAGAGAGGGGGAAGAGAGAGAGAGAGGCCGGGAGGGAGAGAGGGTGAGAGAGAAATGGGTTGAGAGTGAGAGGGAGTGTGAACGAGGGGTGAAAGAGAGGGGTGAGAGAAAGGGGTGAGAGAGAAGCATGAGAGAAAGGGGTGAGAGAGGGGGCAGAGAGAGGGGGAGAGAAGGGGAGGGGGAGGGGGGGAGGGGGAGAGTGGTGGGGGAAGATTGGTGGGCGAGAGAGAGGGGGGTGAGAGAGAGGGGGAGAGTGGGGGGGTGAGAGAGGTGGAGTGAGAGAGGAGTAGAGAGCACAAGAGGGGCAGAGAGAAAGGGGAAGAGAGAGAGAGAGGTGGGGGAGAGAGGGTGAGAGAGATGGGTTGATAGTGCGAGGGGATGTGAGCAAGAGAGGTTGAGAGTGTGAAGGGGTGAGAGAGAGGGGTGATAGAGTTGGGTAGAGAGAGGGTCGAGCAAGAGAGTGGGGCGAGAGAGGGGGCGAGTGAGTGAGAGAGAGAGAGGGGGCAAGAGAGAGAGAGGTGCAACTGAGCGGGAGGAGGGGATGGAAATGAGAGAGAGAGTCTGAGAGAGTGAAAGAGCGCACGAGAAGGGAAAGAGAGAGAGAGAGAGAAAGATAGAGAGGGGACAGAGCGTGATAGGGAGAGATAGCGGGCAAGCCAGAGACAGAAGGATGAGGGAGAGGGAGACGCAAGGGAGAGAGAGAGACGGGTGAGAGAGAGGGTTTGGGTGAAGAGTGAGTGAGGGGAAGGGAGAGAGAGAGTGAGAAAGAGAGAATACGAGTGAGGGGGTGAGAGCAAGGGAGAGAGAGAGTGAGAGAGAGAGAGAGAGATGTCTCGAGGTAGCAGTGCTAACCACTGAGCCATTGTGCCACTGAGCTGGTCAGTGCTAGGCCCATCGCTGTTTGTTATCTATATCAATGATTTGGATGAGGATGTTTAAGGCATGATTAGAAAGTTTTCAGATTACACTAAAATAAGTGAGGAAGGTTCTCAGCAATTGCAACAGGGCCTTGATCAGCTGGGGAATTGGGCTGAGAAATGGCAAATGGAGTTTAATACAGACAAGGGCGAGATCTTGCATTTTGGAAAGACAAATCAAGACAGGGGTTTCATGGGGAATGGTAGGCCCTGAAGGAGTGTAGTGGAACAGAGCGACCTTGGATGACAGGAGCACATCTCTCTGAACTCAGGGAGACAGGGCAATGAAGAAGTCTTTTGGCACACTGGGCCCTTCATCAGTAAGGGCATGGAATATCGAAGTTGGGAAGTTCTGTTGTAGTTGTGCAGGATGTTAGTGAGGCCGCACACGGAGTATTGTGTTCAGTTTTACCCACCTTGCTATCGGAAGGATGTTATTAAACTGGAAAGAGTGCAGAAGAAACTTACAAGGATGTTGCCAGAACTCAACTAGACAGATATAGAGAGAGGTTGGACAAGCAAGGACATTTTCTTTCGTGTGTAGGAGACTGAGGGGGTGTCCTTATAGAGGTGTATAAGGTCATGGAAGGCATGGATAGGGTGAATACACTCAGTCTTTATCCAAGGCTTGGGGAATCAAGGATGAAAGGGCATCAGTTTAAGGTGAAAGGGGAAGATTAAAAGGGAACCTGAGGGACAATGCTTTTACCAGAGGGTGGTACACATACAGAATGAACTACCAGTGCAAGTGGTCGAGGAGGATCCATTCAATAACATTTAAAATGCACTTGGACAAATACATGGAGAGGAACGTATTGGAATGATATGGGTCAAGTGCAGGGAAACTGGGTTAGTGTGAATGGACCAGTTTGGGCCAAAGAGCCTGTCTCCATGCTGTAGAACTCTATGACTCTATGAACATACCCAGGTATCCCATAATACAGAAGCGACCAAAGCAATATGCACACGAGCCGGTACAAATGTGAAACAGTCCTGCAGAATTTGGCAGGAAGCCAGCCTGGCCTTGCAGTGAAGGATTCCTGGTACAGGAGCTGTGGTGAGATGCCCAAAGAGAACCGGGGAAGGAAGCTGGAAAGCTCACTCCACTGCCGATAGCCTGGAGGACCCCCGGCTGGGATAAGGCAGCTGGGATCCGGTCACCCAAGGGAAAACTACAGGCTGTGACAGAGCTAGGTCTCCGACACAATGAGCAGGACAGAAGGTTGCAGGAAAATCTCACCAACATGGGACCACTCCAGTTCCAATTGGGAAGAGCCCAATCCATTGAAAGGAGGGTCTCTGGGGATGGGGAGGCAGCCTCAGGTTACATTGACAATCTGGAAGGACAGTGTATGAGCTCCAAACAGCTGCATGGGTCCTGTACACCTGCAACACGGAGCAACACACATCAGGCCCTAGTAGGAGGTGTCAGGAGCAAATACAATCCCTAGGGAACTAGGAACCCTCCCAGAATGGGATAATGTATGCCTTTGGGGTTCTACCTCCCCAGGGAGATAATGACAGGCCCCACACTGACACATCACAGATGGGGTCTCCCACTGCCTGTCTCCCAGGTAACTGCACCTTTTGCCCCCAGCCCTGAGCCACAGCCGAAATCAGAGTCCATGAATCCTGTGGTTTCCCAGTGTAAAGCAGCTTATGGTCTCACTCCGTACACAACAGCCATTCCAGGCACCCAGCTGGTGGGCAGCACCAAAAAGGCCACTCTGTTTGTTTCTGTCTCAAACCCAGATACATTTTTGAATGAGATAGGCCGACAGTCTGTCATACACGGACTGGATGCTGACAAATAAATTAAATTAATCACCATGTGACTTTATCCACCAGGCCATTCAGCCCTCCCTGAGGGACAACAGAGAGGGAGGGACATCCTTGATGAAATGAAGACAGCGGTCCTCACTGCTCGAGAAAAGTCCCATCCCGGATTAGTGACAACCAGCGTAAATATTTGTTCCAGGACAACACCCACACTAACATTCCTCACTGTCAGTTACAGCAGTTCACCAAGGGCTGGGTTAATGACAGCTGCAAGGACACTTTCGGTGGTCCACTGGGCTTGGTGCGAGGGATTCCAATTATCCCAAGGGACAATGTTAGGATGGGGATCTTTGAAGTTGAAAGTATCGGAATTACATTAAAAAAGGTATTTGGATGGGTTATCATGATTCCCTCCCACATGCTGTGGAGATAGAGGGGACATTGACAAGGACCACCCTTACGTAAATGTGAAGGAACTGGCCATACCACGGCATTCCCATCGCCTGTCATTAAATAATTCGGCTCCTCTCACATCAAGCTGTGGTCCTAACCGCACTCACCTTGATATATCTCGGGATACCGGTGGTTAGGATTGCAGGCTGCAACAGATGGGTACGATCATGGTGAATAATGCTTGGATACACCCCCAGGGACTGGAAGGTAGATGGAACTCCCTGGGTGATCACCTTAGTTTCATTCATTTGCAGTGTTTGAGTGTTCCTGGCTGGGCCCAGTATTGATTGCCTGTCCGTAGCTGCTCGGGAGCTGCTTTTGGTGGTGAGCTGCACATTGAACTGTTGCAGGTGATAGACCCACAATGTCCTTAGGAAGGGAATTCCTGGAGTTTGAGCCAGGAGGTCTCATTCACTTGCATTTATTCTGCTCACCGGATGTTGACTATGCATCACAATTCTGTATGGATTCTCAGAACGGAATATGTTTTGTCAAAACAGTTAGGAGAGCCACAGTCACTCGGTGGTTAGCACTGTCACCTCACAGCGTGAGAGACCTGGGTTTGATTCCACTCCTGAGCGACTGTCTGTGTGGAGTTTGTACATTCTCCCTACATCAGTATGGGTTTTCTCCCACTGTTCAATGGTGGGCATTTTTGACAGATTGCCCGTAGTGTCGAGGGATATTCAGGTTAGCTGGAATAGCCATGGGAAATGCAGGGTTTCACAGATATCATCAGGGGATAGATCTGAGTTGGATTCTCTTCAGAGGGTCATTGTGGTCTCGATGGGCTGAAGGGCCTGTTTCTGCTCTGTAGGGATTCTATGATATCACTTATCAGCCATATGATAATCGGTTTGACCAATGTACAAAATGGCTTTCGCTCAAACAGCAGGCTACTCTGACAACAAACATAACCAGCTTTTAAAATTAGGTTTGTAATTCATTGTATAAGCTTCTTTCTATTCAAAAGACTGGGTGGCAGAGGGGGAATGGGTGAAATGTTGCTGCGTCCTTGCTAAAACACAGATAGACAGCTAAGAGATGTTGGGTATATTGGACAAGTTATACTCCCAAATCACAAAAGCCAGACAGCAGCCAGATGGTTATCCCATCAGCATAATGTCAAAGGCAACAGTTCCCCTGGGCAGACATATCCCTAATAACGTCTCCACCAAACAAAGGAGGGCCCAGACAGGAAGGTACCGGGTCCTGCTACACAAAGAAACTAACAGGAACAAGCCATCCAAATGATTAGCAACGCTTCAAACTATTAACTGATTCTCTGAATTGGCCAGAAGTATAGAAAGTTCTGGGGAACCATCCAGAAATGAACAAAACCAGGGCTCACCTGCAGACTGATCTCTTGGATTTTCTGGAGACTTTCTGAGGTGACCAACATGGCAAGGGACAGAGACCAGCTCACCATCCAGAGAGAGGGAGAGAGAGAGGGAGAGAGAGACAAGCTGAAGGGATTCGCAGGAGCATGGGAGAGAGGGAGTGTGAAAAACCACTGAGAGAGAGAGAGCTGGAACCAACTGGAATACTGAGTGTCACCCCTTCAGTCTGTCCATGCTTTAACGCCTGTTTGTCTCAGTCTGACTTCCCCTTCTCTCTTTGTCCTTCTCTCTCCCTGTCTGTCTCTTTCTCTCAATCTGCCTTTCTCTCACACCATCCCTCTCACTATCTGTCTCTGCCCCATCTTTCTCTCATCCCCCTTCTCCATCCCCACTCGCTCTACCTCTCTCTCATTTTCTCACCCTCCCTTTCTCTTTTTCTTTATTTCAGACCTGAAAGTGCTCACCCAATTTTGACCCCGCTAAAAACATTTGCCCCTCATTTTAACTCTCCTCCCAAATTTATTCCCTTCCCCAAATACCTTCCCTCCCAAATACCTACCTTACCAACTGTGCCCCCCTCAAATATTTCGCTGCCCCCAACATTGCTGTGATCCCCACTCCCTGAGGCAGAGGGATTTGAGTGGAAAAGTGTGGAGCTGGAAAAGCCCAGCAGGTCAGGCCTGACCCATCGACTCTCCTGGCTGACCTGCTGTGCTTCTCCAGCTCCACACTTTGTAACTCTGACTCTCCAGCATCTGCAGTCCTCACTTTCTCACACAGGTAAATGAGTCTGGGTTGACTGACTCGCCTGTAACGATTTTAATGTACAGCAAGATCCCAGTCCGAGAATTACAGAAGGTTTACATCACAGATGGAGTCCTTTCTGCCCATCATCCCCCCTCACCCATTAAATGATCCTGGACCGGTTCAGGATCCTCAGGATTGGCCCCTGAATGGCCTCATTGACTATCCTTCCTGTGCAGACCTCTTCACAACCCTGTCTCAGATTTTGCATCACATGCTATCCCTCCCTCCATCTCTCTCTGACAACAGCCCCTCCTTTCTCCAGCAACCCCAAAACTCCATCAAACCCTCCCCCTGTCTCTGGCTGTCCCAGTCTCTCCTTGTCTCCCACTCTCCCCCTTCCCATTCAGACTCACAGCCCCTGGGCTGGAGGACATAGTGCAGAGACTAACTCACCTTTTGACTGACTGCAGTAATGCACAACAAGATCCCACTCTGAAACCATCGCCAAGTACACACACTGTCCTTCTCCCTCCATATATGCCCTTCTCACTCTCTCTCTCTCCCTGTCTCTCTCACTCTGTCCTTTTCTCACTCCACCTCCTTGACTCTTACTGCCCATTTCTCTCTCTCCACTTTCTCCATCTCCACTCTCTCCATGTCTTTCTCTCTTTTTATCACTCTCCCTTTCTCTTTCTCTTTTTCTTTATTTCAGACACACTCAGAAAAGTACTTCATGTTCCTTCCACTCACCCCCTCCCCACAGTGGGGGTAAAACCTAGGAGAGACCAGGCACTGAGGCAAGCTCTTCCCAATGCCCCTTCCCCCAGTCACTGGGACAGAGCAGAGGGGTCCAGGGAGAAAGAGGGAGAGCAACTACAGGAGAGAAAGAGAGATGGATGGACAGACAGTGAGAGGGAGGGAGAGAACAAGAGAAAGGCAGAGGGGGGTAGAGGAAGTGAGAAGAACTGAGAGAGAGCAGACAGAGACAGAGAGAGAGAGAGAGAGAGTGTGTTAAACTCCAGGAAGAGAAATACAATGTCAGACAGATACAAGGAGAAAATGGGAGGAGAAAGACAGGGAGAGTTCAGGCAGACAGCAAGACAGAAATCCCAGGGAGAGATATAGGACAGAGAGAGAGAGGAGTTACAACAGCAGAGAGATAGAGCTGAGAGAGTGGGGTGGTAGTGGGGGCTATGATGTTGCTAGAGTGATGTACAGACAGGAATAGCAAGATCCCACAGAGCTGAGAGACAGATGCAGAGAGAGATGAGCAAGGTGTTAGTTTTGTGAAAGACTGAATGATTAAGCATTCCTGAAAAACCAGGTGAGGTGACAAAGGGGGAAGGGAATCTACTGGGAAATGTAAACAGGACAGAGATGTGAAGGATGGTGAGAGATAGGGATTGAAGGAAAGATGTGGGAGAGAGAACTGAGAAAAACAAAAACAGACATGAGAGCTGCAGAGAGAGAGGGAAGGAGTGAAATCTGTGGGATCAGATCCCTCTCTAGCATTATGCTCCTTTGTCTCTCCCCGTTTCCACAGACGGCCTGAATCCCACGATTTGTGTGTGTGTGTGTGTGTGTGTGTGCTCTCGTCTGATAATTCCGTATCGCAGAATAATTTGATTCTCTGTCTCTGTACTGTCCAGGTTTCAGCTCCCAAATCAATACTAAATCATTCACGATTCTATTGAATAGTAGAGCAGGCTCGATGGGCTGAATGGTCTCCTCCTGTTCCTATTACAGATGGTCTTATGTCCTTAACACTACCTCCCATCTCTTGGTCCCCACACTGGAGGTTATGACTCCACAAGGCCCTGATCTGTAGAGTGCTGCACCCTTCCGTGAGTCTCGGAGGGAACCAGTCTGATTTGGATTGGAGTTGGAGCCTCTCAGTGAGAAGTGAAATCTCCTTGAGGTTCCCCTCAGTCTCTCACTGTAAGGTGGAGCAGGCCAGTCTCAGGGAAGCAAACAGCAGGCCCGGTCTGCCCTGTCCTCCAGCTCCATTTCAGAAGGCCACATGGGAGGGGCTTGGTTCCTTCATCAGCTTCCCGTGCTCTCCCTTCTGGGTTAGGGTGGGGGCCGAATGGCCTTGCTCCTGGCTCTTCTTGAGGTGCAGGCTGGCAATGATTGTGTTATACACGGCATGCCCCTGGAGTGAGGTTGGTTAGCTCAGTTGGCTGGTCAGTTAGCTTACTACACTAGCTGAAGTTACTCTGAAGGACTCTCCTTCCCAACCTCTCCCCTCAGTTGGGCCATAGTGACCCTCTGATTAAATCCCCACCAGACCCCACTCTGTAATGAGGAGCTGTCCCATGCTCTGGTAAGACTACGGTGACATTACATTGGTTTGTACCTGGAGCTCTGTGTGCAGGACTAGTCACTGCATTACCAGAGGGATGTTAGTGTGTGGGGAAGGTTTACTGGATGAATCCCCACTGGAATGAACAGCACTCTCTTTCCCCCAGTTAATTCACTCTTGCAGCCTTTGTGTCTTTGGAGACACGAGGACCACCTCACCTGAAATAGCAGCTGGATTTTATATTCATGGGCACCTGATAAGATTGGCTAGTTTACACACACACACACACTCACACACACACACACACACACACACACACACACACTCTCTCTCTCACAAACACTCACTCTCTCAAACATACACACACTCTCACTCCCTCAAACACATACACACACACTCTCTCACAAACACACACTCAGACAGACACGTACAAAAACACATAATCCCTCTCTCACACACACAGAGATACGCACACATGCACTCTCTCTCACACACACGGACAGACACTCGCTTTCTGTGTCTCTCTCTCACAGAGATAAGCACACAAAACCACAGTTACTGTACAAACGTGGAGGAAGGTTCAATGGAGAGGTCACTTTCCAAGGACTGAACCCTGATCTCGCATGATGACTGCTCCAGGGAGACAAACAGCAACTGCAAATGACTTGTTGGATCTTCCTGTGCACCGCATCTTGCATCGATAGCATTGGTCTGTTTGGGTGCCTGCTTTTCTAGAGAGTCTCCAAGCATCAAGTGACCATACATTGACAACAGTTTTTCTCCAATCCATGTTTAAGGCACCTGGTGATGTTATTTTTCACTGATTGTTTAAAAAGATCTGAATCTTTTAAAATGGACGTGGCCTCCATCCCAAACCATTTCCACAAGCCACGCTGACCATCCCTAATCAATCCTTGCTTTTCCAAATCCATGTAAATTGTCTCTCAGAATGCTCTCCAACAGCTTACCCCCCACTGCCATCAGGTTCACAGCTCCATAGTTCAATGGCTGTTCCTTGCAGCCTTACTTCAATAATGGCCCATCATTAATCACCCTCCAGTCTTCAGGCACCTCACCCGTTGCCACTGATCGGTCCATCTGACAAGGCCATCTCCATCCTTCTGTAATCTAAGGCTATCATCCTCAGTATTTATCACCCAACCAATCTTCATATCATTCATGAACCCAATGATTAACCCTCCACCATTCAAATCTAAATCTTTTCTATCAACCACATCAGTAAGACCCCAACAGTGAGACATGAACAGACAGAGATTTCTAATTGGGCCATCACTGTCTGCTTCCTGCCACTCAGCATTCTGCGCCAAATTCCTTGGATCTTGAGTTTTTATGTTCACTATCAGTTTCCAATATGGGTCCTGATAAAAGCCTTACTGACCTCCAAGCAGGCGACAGGAAAGTATTGCCCTTATTTAAACACCTGGTCACCTCCTTAAAAAGTGCAATCCCATTGGTCAGACCCGACCCCTCCTTAACACAACCATTCTGACTGGTCTTCATGAACTCCAGTCTCTTTAAATGCTGATTGATTCTATCTCCCAAAATTACTTCCAACAGACGTCCCACCCACGATATTAGCCTGACTGGCCTGTAGCTGCCTGGTATATCCCATGTCCCTTCTTGAATAACAGTACCACATGGTCAGTCCGACGACACCTCTCCTGTGGCCAGAGGGGATTTGAAAATGTTTGCAAGTGTACCTGCTACTTCCTCCATCACCTCATTCGGTAAACTGAGATACATTTCCACCGTCTTTGGAGATTTATTGGGTTGGAAGAAGGCCAGACCACTCAGAACCATCTCTCTCTCTATATATATGCTAATTCATTTAATTGTATCAAGGAGCATCTTCACAATTTCATATCAACCCTGTCCCAATGAGCACTGACAAAATGAATCCATTCACTGTAGCCTCTGGGTCCATGCACAAATTCTCACTGTGTTCCACAACTTACTCTTTCTGTCATTATCAATTCACCATTAATGTCACTGTAAGGTACTTTCAGATTTTTATTTCCTCTCTTAGCACTCCTCTCTCCCAGGTAATTCGCCTGCGATACGATTTGGAGGAGTGTGGATTAGCATTGGGAAGCTAAGAAATGAGGAACACCCGACTGTGCTGAGTGTGGGGCAGTGGGATTCATTTGGGATGAGGACATGGAAGCTGAGGAATAAACCTCAGTCCTGCAGCATGAAAATATACAATTGAGCTGGCAGGTCAGTCACACGAAACGAAAACTTGATCCCTGGGAAAAGAGGGTGGTAACCAAATGAAGGCGGTCTGTTTGAACACAGTCTCTGGAATCTGGACGTGGGAATCATTGCTGAGCAGGGTATGTAGGAAGCAGAGGCAGAAATATACTGAACAATTTCAGATATTCCTCTTAGACCACAAGACATGGGAGCAGAAATTAGGCCATTCAGCCCATCTGATAGTGTGGCACTCACTCAGTCCTGCCTCTCTTACAATGCAGGTATCCCCCAGACTGATGCGCTGACAGTGCAGCACTCCCTCAGTCATGATCCTCTGACAGTGCAGCACTCCCTCAATACTGACTCTCTGACACTGCAGCACTCCCTCAGTACTGACCCTCTGACAGTGCAGCACTCCCTCAGTACTGACTCTCTGACACTGCAGCACTCCCTCAGTGCTGTCTCTCTGACACTGCAGCACTCCCTCAGTACTGACCTTCTCACAGTGCAGCACTTCCTCAGTACTGACCTTCTCACAGTGCAGCACTGCCCCCAGATTGACCCTCTGACATTGCAGCAATCCCCCATTACTGACCCCCCTGATAGCGCAGCACTCCCTCAGTAGTATCCTCTGACAGTGCAGCATTTCCACAGTACTGACCTTCCGACAGTATGGCACACCTGCAGTGCTGACTCTCTGACAGTGCAGCCCTCCCTCAGAACTGACCTTCTGACAGTGCAGCACTGCCTCAGTACTGACCCCCTGACAGTGCATATCTCCTACAGTACAGTCCCTCCGACAATGCAGCTCTCAACAGTACAGACCCTCCGACATTGCAACACTCCCTCAGTAATGACCCTCTGACAGTGCAGCACTCCCTCAGTACTGATCCTCTGACAGTGCAGCACTCCCTCAGTACTGACCCTCTGACAATGAAGCACTCCCTCCGTACTGACCCTCTGACATTGCAGCACTACCTCAGTCCTGACCCGCTGACAGTGCGGCCCTCCCTCAGAACTGACCCTCCGACAGTGCGGCACTCCCGCAATACTGAGCCTCTGACAGTGCAGCGCTCCCTCAGTACTGATACTCTGACAGTGCAGCACTCCCTCAGTACTGACCCTCTGACAGTGCAGCACTCCCTCAGTACTGGCCCTCTGACAGTGCAGCACTCCCTCAGTACTGACCCTCTGACAGTGCAGCACTCCCTCAGTACTGACCCTCTGACAGTGCAGCACTCCCTCAGTACTGATCCTCTGACAGTGCAGCACTCCCTCAGTACTGACCCTCTGACAGTGCAGCACTCCCTCAGTACTGACCCTCTGACACTGCAGCACACCCTCAGTACTGACCCTCTGACAGTGCAGCACTCCCTCAGTACTGACTCTCTGACACTGCAGCACTCCCTCAGTACTGACCCTCTGACAGTGCAGCACTCCCTCAGTACTGACCCTCTGACAGTGCAGCACTCCCTCAGTACTGGCCCTCTGACAGTGCAGCACTCCCTCAGTACTGACCCTCTGACAGTGCAGCACTCCCTCAGTACTGGCCCTCTGACAGTGCAGCACTCCCTCAGTACTGACGCTCTGACAGTGCAGCACTCCCTCAGTACTGGCCCTCTGACAGTGCAGCACTCCCTCAGTACTGATCCTCTGACAGTGCAGCACTCCCTCAGTACTGACCCTCTGACAGTGCAGCACTCCCTCAGTACTGACTCACTGACACTGCAGCACTCCCTCAGTACTGGCCCTCTGACAGTGCAGCACTCCCTCAGTACTGACCCTCTGACAATGCAGCACTCCCTCAGTACTGGCCCTCTGACAGTGCAGCACTCCCTCAGTACTGATCCTCTGACAGGGCAGCACTCCCTCAGTACTGACCCTCTGACAGTGCAGCACTCCCTCAGTACTGACTCTCTGACACTGCAGCACTCCCTCAGTACTGACCCTCTGACAGTGCAGCACTCCCTCAGTACTGACCCTCTGACAGTGCAGCACTCCCTCAGTACTGACTCTCTGACACTGCAGCACTCCCTCAGTGCTGACCCTCTGACAGTGCAGCACTCCCTCAGTACTAACCCTCTGACAGTGCAGAACTCCCTCAGTACTGACCCTCTGACAGTGCAGCACTCCCTCATTACTGGCCCTCTGACAGTGCAGCACTCCCTCAGTACTGACCCTCTGACAGTGCAGCACTCCCTCAGTACTGACTCTCTGACACTGCAGCGCTCCCACAGTGCTGTCTCTCTGACACTGCAGCACTCCCTCAGCACTGACCCTCTGACAGTGCAGCACTCCCTCAGTACTGACTCTCTGACACTGCAGCACTCCCTCAGTACTGACCTTCTCACAGTGCAGCACTGCCCCCAGATTGACCCTCTGACATTGCAGCAATCCCCCATTACTGACCCCCCCGATAGCGCAGCACTCCCTCAGTCGTATCCTCTGACAGTGCAGCATTTCCACAGTACTGACCTTCCGACAGTATGGCACAGCTGCAGTGCTGACTCTCTGACAGTGCAGCCTTCCCTCAGAACTGACCTTCTGACAGTGCAGCACTGCCTCAGTACTGACCCTCTGACAGTGCAGCTCTCCTACAGTACAATCCCTCCGACATTGCTGCACTCAACAGTACAGACCCTCCGACATTGCAGCACTCCCTCAGTAATGACCCTCTGACAGTGCAGCACTCCCTCAGTACTGATCCTCTGACAGTGCAGCACTCCCTCCGTACTGACCCTCTGACATTGCAGTACTCCCTCAGTCCTGACCCTCCGACAGCGCCGCCCTCCCTCAGTACTGACCCTCCGACAGTGCGGCACTCCCTCAGTACTGACCTTCTGACAGTGCAGCGCTCCCTCAGTACTGACTCTCTGACAGTGCAGCACTCCCTCAGTACTGACACTCTATCAGTGCAGCACTCCCTCAGTACTGACCCTCTGACAGTGCAGCACTCCCTCAGTACTGACCCTCTGACAGTGCAGCAATCCCTCAGTACTGGCCCTCTGACAGTGCAGCACTCCCTCAGTACTGACCCTCTGACAGTGCAGCACTCCCTCAGTACTGGCCCTCTGACAGTGCAGCACTCCCTCAGTACTGACACTCTGACAGTGAAGCACTCCCTCAGAAATGACCCTCTGACAGTGCAGCGCTCCCTCAGTACTGATCCTCTGACAGTGCAGCACTCCCTCAGTACTGACCCTCTGACAGTGTGGCACTCCCTCAGTACTGACCCTCTGACAGTGTGGCACCCCCTCCGTACTGACCCTCTGGCAGTGCAACTCTCCCTCAATACTGTTCCGATGACAGCGCAGCACTCCCTCAGTACTGACCCTCTGACAGTGAAGCACTCCCTCAGAACTGACCCTCTGGCAGTGCAGCACTCCCTCAGTACTGACCCTCTATCAGTGCAGCACTCCCTCTGTACTGACCCTCTATCAGTGCAGCACTCCCTCAGTACTGACCCTCTGACAGTGCAGCACTCCCTCAGTACTGACCCTCTGACACTGCAGCACACCCTCAGTACTGACCCTCTGACAGTGCAGCACTCCCTCAGTACTGACCCTCTGACAGTGCAGCACTCCCTCAGTACTGACCCTCTGACAGTGAGGCATTGCACGTATACTGACCCTCCCACAGTGTGGGGCACCTTCATACTGACTTTCAGATGATGCGGCACATTCTCTGATCATTCAGTACTCCCTCAGAACTGACCCTCTGACACTGCAACAGCCCCTTGGCCCTGCGCCCCTGCCGGTGCTGCAATCCCTCAGTACTGACCCTCTGACAGTGCAGCACACCTTCAGCACTGCTCCTTTTACACTGTAGCACACCCTCAGAAATGACGCCCTGACACAACAGCATTCCCTCAGTACTGACACTCTGACACTGCAGCACTCTCTTTGCACTGACATTTCTACAATGTGGCATTCCCTCAGTACTGACCCTCCGACAATGTAGCCCTCCCTCAATACCGATGCACTTACAGTGCAGCACTCCCTCGATACCGACCCTCCGATAACGTGGCATTTTCTCAGTACTGACTCTCCGACAGAGCAGAACTCCCTCAGTACTGACCCTTTGGCAGTGCAGCTCTCCCTCAGTACTGACCCTCTGAAACAACACTCCCTAGAACTGACACACTGACCGTGTAGCGCTCCCTCAGTAATGACCCTTTGAGTGTGCATCACTCTCTCAGTACTGACCCTCTGGCAATGCAGAAATCACTCAGTACTGACTGTCCGACACATAGTGTGGTGCTCCCTCAGTACTGACCCCCTCACAGTGCGGTGATCCCTCAGTACTGACCCCCTCACAGTGCGGTGATCCCTCAGTACTGACCCCCTCACAGTGCGGTGATCCCACAGTACTGACCCCCTCACAGTGCGGTGATCCCTCAGTACTGACCCTCTCACAGCGCAGTGATCCCTCAGTACTAATCCCCTCAGAGTGTGGTGCTCCCTCAGTCCTGACCCCCTCACAGCGCGTTGATCCCTCAGTACTGACCCCCTCAGAGTGTGGTGCTCCCTCAGTACTGACCCCCTCACAGTGTGGTACTCCCTCAGTACTGACCCCCTCACATCGCGGTGATCCCTCAGTACTAATCCCCGCAGAGTGTGGTGCTCCCTCAGTACTGACCCCCTCACATCGCGGTGATCCCTCAGTACTAATCCCCTCAGAGTGTGGTGCTCCCTCAGTACTGACCCCCTCACAGCGCGGTGGTCCCTCAGTACTAATCCCATCAGAGTGAGGTGCTCCCTCAGTACTGACACCCTCACATCGCGGTGGTCCCTCAGTACTGACCCCCTCGCAGTGCGGTGATCCCTCAGTACTGACCCCCTCACAGCGCGGTGATCCCTCAGTACTGACCCCCTCACAGCGCGGTGATCCCTCAGTACTAATCCCCTCAGAGTGTGGTGGTCCCTCAGTACTGACCCCCTCACATCGCGGTGATCCCTCAGTACTAATCCCCCTCAGAGTGCAGTGCTCCCTCAGTTCGAACCCTTTCACAGTGCAGTGCTCCCTCAGTAGTAACCCTCTCACAGTGCGACACTCTGACAGCATGGCCATCCATTAGTACTGACCATCAGAGAGTGCGCACTTCATCATTACTGACCCTCTCACTGCACAGCAATCCCTCCGTCCTGACTCACTGACAATGCAGCACTCCCTCCATACTGACCCTCTGACAATGCAGCACTACCTCCACACTGATCCTCTGTCAATACAGCACTCCCTCCACACTGACCCTCTGACAATGCTGCACTCCTTCCACACTGATCCTCTGATAATGCTGCACTCCCTCCACACTGATCCTCTGATAATGCTGCACTCCCTCCATACTGACCCTCTGACAATGCAGCACTCCCTCCACACTGATCCTCTGACAATGCTGCACTCCCTCCACACTGATCCTCTGTCAATACAGCCCTCCTTTCACACTGACCCTCTGACAATGCTGCACTCCCTCCATACTGATCCTCTGTCAATACAGCACTCCCTCCACACTGACCCTCTGACAATGCTGCACTCCCTCCACACTGATCCTCTGACAATGCTGCACTCCCTCCACACTGATCCTCTGATAGTGATGCACTCCCTCCACACTGATCCTCTGTCAATACAGCACTCCTCCACACTGATCCTTGATAGTGATGCACTCCCTCAGTACTGACTCTCTGACAGTGTGGAAGTGGCCCTATACTGACCCTCCGACAGTGTGGCCCAATCTCAGGACAAAACCTCTGACAGTACAGCACTCCATCATAACTGATACTCTGACAGTACAGCACTGCCTCAGTACTGACTCATTGACAGTGTCGCACTCCCTCAGTACTGACTCATTGATAGTGAAGCACTCCCCCAGTACTGACCCTCAGGCTCGGTCCTGCTCCTCTGACAGTCCATCAGTGCCTCAGTACTGACCCTCTGACAGTGTAGCACTCTCTCTGTACTGACCTTCTGACAGTATGGTGCTCCCTCAGTACTGACCCTCTGTAATTTTTGACCCACCCTAAGCTTCTTCATTACGCTGATTTGAACAGAGGTAAAGAAACAGAGTTAGTGACCATCCACCGTCACCCTGTTATAAAACTTATTTTCAAATGTGGCTTGTATGTGATTCCCACAGCCTCTAATAGTTGCCTGGAAGGTGGGGGTGAGCTGTACTCTCCTGCTGCAGTCCTTGGGTGTCCCACAGTGATGTTAGGGAGGGAGCTCCAGGAGTTTGACCTGAACCATGTAAAGAGCTCTCTTACTGGAGTGCCCTTTTTAAAGTTGGGAAGTTAATATAGACCAGGAGGACCCGAGAGCTGCTGTCTTGTCAGGGAGAGAGGCTGGTGGGTCACACACCTCAGGTGAGAGGCGAGGTTGAGAAGCTGGGGCCTTCATGGTAATTTCAGACATGATAGAGATTGAACCAACAATGTTGGCATCACGAACCTGTTAGCTATGGTAACTGACCCCCCTTTGTAGCAGAGGGATTCAATCCCTTTAATAGAGCAAGCTGGAGAATTCAACACTAAAATCAATCTGTACGGACGCACTAGAGACCTAAAACATCAATACAGAGATTGCTGAAGAAGCTCAGCATGTCGAGCAGCATCTCTGAAGGGAGAGGGAGAAAGAGACAGAGAGAGAGTTCACCTTTCAATCCAGTGATTTCTGCGGGAAAGTTCCTTCAGAACAGACCGTTTTGAGGAAGAGTCACTTGGAATGCGAATTGTTCCTCTCTCTCTTCACCGTTGCTACCTGCTGAATTGTGCTGAATTTCCCCACCATCTGTTGACTTGAGAACTTGACCTGATCCAAGTGTCACTGAGTAATTCAGTCTGTGTTCAATGCCCTGAGGCTGCTTCTGCTGAAAGTTGACAAACAGGTTTAAGGCTGTGTAAGGTATTGTATTCGGAGGGCGGGCTACATGGGAGAACAGATACAGAACAAAGGCACACGGAAATGTTAGGTCTGAGCTGTTCCTTCTGAACTAATATCACAAAGTTACATTGATCAGGATCTTTGTGAAGTGCCTTTGTCAAGTGACCCTTCCTCAAAACCCTGAGATTGGGCCACACTGTCAGAGGGTCAGTATAGGGCCACTTCCACACTGTCAGAGAGTCAGTACTGAGGGAGTGCTGCACTGTCAGAGGGGTCAGTACTGAGGGAGTGCTGCACTGTCAGAGAGTCAGTACTGAGGGAGCACCACACTGTCAGAGGGTCAGTCCAGACGGCAAGCCTCCCTATCAGAGGATCTGCACTGAGAGAGCACTGCACCATCAGAGGGTCAGTACTGAGGGAGTGCCTCATTGTCTGAGGGTCAGTACTGAGGGAGCACTGCACTGTCAGAGGGCCAGTACTGATGGAGCGCTGCACTGTCAGAGGGTCAGTACTGAGGGAGTGCTGCACTGTCAGAGGGTCAGTACTGAGGGAGTGCTGCACTGTCAGAGAGTCAGTACTGAGGGAGCACCACACTGTCAGATGGTCAGCCCAGACGGCAAGCCTCACTATCAGAGGATCTGCACTGAGAGAGCACTGCACCATCAGAGGGTCAGTACTGAGGGAGTGCCTCATTGTCTGAGGGTCAGTACTGAGGGAGCACTGCACTGTCAGAGGGCCAGTACTGATGGAGCGCTGCACTGTCAGAGGGTCAGTACTGAGGGAGTGCTGCACTGTCAGAGGGTCAGTACTGAGGGAGTGCTGCACTGTCAGAGAGTCAGTACTGAGGGAGCACCACACTGTCAGATGGTCAGTCCAGACGGCAAGCCTCACTATCAGAGGATCTGCACTGAGAGAGCACTGCACCATCAGAGGGTCAGTATTGAGGGAGTGCCTCATTGTCTGAGGGTCAGTACTGAGGGAGTGCTGCACTGTCAGAGGGTTAGTACAGAGAGAGTGCTACACTGTCAGATAGACAGTACCCTGAGGCACTGCTGGACTGTCAGAGGTGCAGGACCGAGGCAGAGGGTCAGTACTGAGAGAGTACTACACTGTCAATGAGTCAGTACTGAGGGAGTACTACACTCTCAATGGGTCAGTACTGAGGGAGTACTACACTGTCAATGGGTCAGTACTGAGAGAGTACTACACTGTCAATGGGTCAGTGCTGAGGGAGTACTACACTGTCAATGGGTCAGTACTGAGGGAGTACCACACTGTCAATGGGTCAGTGCTGAGGGAGTGCTACACTGTCAATGGGTCAGTACTGAGGGAGTACTTCACTGTCAATTGGTCAGTACTGAGGGAGTGCTACATTGTCAATGGGTCAGTACTGAGAGAGTACTACACTGTCAATGGGTCAGTGCTGAGGGAGTGCAGTACTGTCAGAGGTTTTGGCCTGAGATTGGGCCACACTGTCAGAGGGTCAGTATAGGGCCACTTCCACACTGTCAGAGAGTCAGTACTGAGGGAGTGCTGCACTGTCAGTGGGTCAGTACTGAGGGAGTGCTGCACTGTCAGAGAGTCAGTACTGAGGGAGCACCACACTGTAAGAGGGTCAGTCCAGACGGCAAGCCTCCCTATCAGAGGATCTGCACTGAGAGAGCACTGCACCATCAGAGGGTGAGTACTGAGGGAGTGCCTCATTGTCTGAGGGTCAGTACTGAGGGAGTGCTGCACTGTCAGAGGGTTAGTACTGAGGGAGTGCTGCACTGTCAGAGGGTTAGTACAGAGAGAGTGCTAGACTGTCAGATAGACAGTACCCTGAGGCACTGCTGGACTGTCAGAGGTGCAGGACCGAGGCAGAGGGTCAGTACTGAGAGAGTACTACACTGTCAATGAGTCAGTACTGAGGGAGTACTACACTGTCAATGGGTCAGTACTGAGGGAGTGCTACACTGTCAATGGGTCAGTGCTGAGGGAGTACTTCACTGTCAATGGGTCAGAGCTGAGGGAGTGCTACACTGTCAATGAGTCAGTACTGAGAGAGTACTACACTGTCAATGGGTCAGTACTGAGGGAGTGCTACATTGTCAATGGGTCAGTACTGAGAGAGTACTACACTGTCAATTAGTCAGTACTGAGGGAGTCCTACACTGTCAATGGGTCAGTGCTGAGGGAGTGCAGTACTGTCAGAGGTTTTGGCCTGAGATTGGGCCACACTGTCAGAGGGTCTGTATAGGGCCACTTCCACACTGTCAGAGGGTCAGTACTGAGGGAGTGCTACACTGTCAGAGGGTCAGTACTGAGGAAGTGCTACACTGTCAGAGGGTCAGTGTGGAGGGAGTGCAGCATTGTCAGAGGGTCAGTGTGGAGGGAGTGCAGCATTGTCAGAGGATCAGTCTGGAGGGAGTGCAGCATTGTCAGAGGATCAGTGTGGAGGGAGTGCAGCATTATCAGAGGGTCAGTGTGGAGGGAGTGCAGCATTATCAGAGGGTCAGTGTGGAGGGAGTGCAGCATTGTCAGAGGATCAGTGTGGAGGGAGTGCAGCATTGTCAGAGGGTCAGTGTGGAGGGAGTGCAGCATTATCAGAGGGTCAGTGTGGAGGGAGTGCAGCATTGTCAGAGGATCAGTGTGGAGGGAGTGCAGCATTGTCAGAGGGTCAGTGTGGAGGGAGTGCAGCATTGTCAGAGGATCAGTGTGGAGGGAGTGCAGCATTGTCAGAGGATCAGTGTGGAGAGAGTGCAGCATTATCAGAGGGTCAGTGTGGAGGGAGTGCAGCATTGTCAGAGGATCAGTGTGGAGGGAGTGCAGCATTGTCAGAGGGTCAGTGTGGGGGGAGTGCAGCAGTGTCAGAGGTTCAGTATGGAGGGGGTGCAGCATTGTCAGAGGATCAGTGTGGAGGGAGTGCAGCATTGTCAGAGGGTCAGTGTGGAGAGAGTGCAGCATTATCAGAGGGTCAGTGTGGAGGGAGTGCAGCATTGTCAGAGGATCAGTGTGGAGGGAGTGCAGCATTCTCAGAGGGTCAGTGTGGAGGGAGTGCAGCATTGTCAGAGGGTCAGTGTGGAGGGAGTGCAGCATTGTCAGTGGATCAGTGTGGAGGGAGTGCAGCATTCTCAGAGGGTCAGTGTGGAGGGAGTGCAGCATTCTCAGAGGATCAGTGTGGAGGGAGTGCAGCATTGTGAGAGGGTCAGTGTGGAGGGAGTGCAGCATTGTCAGAGGATCAGTGTGTAGGTCGTGCTGCATTGTCAGAGGATCAGTGTGGAGGTCGTGCTGCATTGTCAGTGAGTCAGAATGGAGGGATTGCTGTGCAGTGAGAGGGTCAGTAATGATGAAGTGCGCACTCTCTGATGGTCAGTACTAATGGATGGCCATGCTGTCAGAGTGTCGCACTGTGAGAGGGTTACTACTGAGGGAGCACTGCACTGTGAAAGGGTTAGAACTGAGGGAGCACTGCACTCTGAGGGGATTAGTACTGAGGGATCACCGCGATGTGAGGGGGTCAGTACTGAGGGAACACCACACTCTGAGGGGATTAGTACTGAGGGATCACCGCGCTGTGAGGGGGTCAGTACTGAGGGAGCACCACACTCTGAGGGGGTCAGTACTGAGGGACCACCGCGCTGTGAGGGGGTCAGTACTGAGGGAGCACCACACTCTGAGGGGATTAGTACTGAGGGACCACCGCGATGTGAGGGGGTCAGTACTGAGGGAGCACCACACTCTGAGGGGATTTGTACTGAGGGATCACCGCGATGTGAGGGGGTCAGTACTGAGGGAGCACCACACTCTGAGGTGATTAGTACTGAGGGATCACCGCGATGTGAGGGGGTCAGTACTGAGGGATCACCGCGATGTGAGGGGGTCAGTACTGAGGGATCACCGCACTGTGAGGGGGTCAGTACTGTGG
The DNA here is from genome assembly GCF_047496795.1 of Chiloscyllium punctatum. Classification (NCBI taxonomy): domain Eukaryota; kingdom Metazoa; phylum Chordata; class Chondrichthyes; order Orectolobiformes; family Hemiscylliidae; genus Chiloscyllium; species Chiloscyllium punctatum. Next base: position 74,163,018 of record NC_092768.1, read on the forward strand.
GATCACCGCACTGTGAGGGGGTCAGTACTGAGGGATCACCGCACTGTGAGGGGGTCAGTACTGAGGGATCACCGCACTGTGAGGGGGTCAGTACTGAGGGATCACCGCGATGTGAGGGGGTCAGTACTGAGGGATCACCACACTCTGAGGGGATTAGTACTGAGCGATCACCGCGCTGTGAGGGGGTCAGTACTGAGGGATCACCGCGATGTGAGGGGGTCAGTACTGAGGGATCACCGCACTGTGAGGGGGTCAGTACTGAGCGATCACCGCGCTGTGAGGGGGTCAGTACTGAGGGAGCACCGCGATGTGAGGGGGTCAGTACTGAGGGATCACCGCACTGTGAGGGGGTCAGTACTGAGGGATCACCGCACTGTGAGGGGGTCAGTACTGAGGGATCACTGCACTGTGAGGGGGTCAGTACTGAGGGATCACCGCACTCTGAGGGGGTCAGTACTGAGGGATCACCGCACTGTGAGGGGGTCAATACTGAGGGAGCTCCACATTATGTGACAGACAGTCAGTACTGAGTGATTGCTGCATTGCCAGAGGGTCAGTACTGAGAGAGTGATGCACACTCAAAGGTTCATTACTGAGGGAGCGCTACACGGTCAGTGTGTCAGTTCTGAGGGAGTGTTGTTTCAGAGGGTCCGTACTGAGGGAGTGCTGCACTGCCAAACGCTCAGTACTGAGGCATTGCCAGACTATCAGAAGTGCAGGACTGAGGCAGTGCCGCACTGTCAGAGTATCAGTACTGAGGGAGTTCTGCTCTGTCGGAGAGTCAGTACTGAGAAAATGCCACGTTATCGGAGGGTCAGTACCGAGGGAGTGCTGCACTGGAAGCGCATCTATATTGAGGGAGGGCTATATTGTCGGATGGTCAGTACTGAGGGAATGCCACACTGTATGAGTATCAGTACAGAGGGAATGCTGCACTGTAGAAATGTCAGTGCAAAGAGAGTGCTGCAGAGTCAGAGTGTCAGTACTGAGGGAATGCTGTTGTGTCAGAGCGTCATTTCTGAGGGTGTGCTGCAGTGTCAAAGGAGCAGTGCTGAGGCAGAACTGCACTGATAAAGGGTCAGTACTGAGGGATTGCAGCACTGTCAGGGGCGCAGGGCCAAGGAGCTGTTGCAGTGTCAGAGGGTCAGTCCTGAGGGAGTACTACAGTGTCATAGGAACAGTAATGAGGGAGAGTTGCACTGTCAGAGGGTCAGTACCAAGGGAGTGCTGCACTGTCAGAGGGTCAGTACTGAGGGAGTGCTGCACTGTCAGAGGGTCAGTACTGAGGGAGTGCTGCACTGTCAGAGGGTCAATACTGAGGGAGTGCTGCACTGTCAGAGGGTCAGTACGGAAGGAGTGCTGCACTGTCGGAGGGTCAGTGCTGAGGGAGTG